>NC_079163.1:115302883-115604984 GCF_947563725.1 Argiope bruennichi | reverse complement strand
GCTATTTGGAGGAGAGCGAGAGGAAAAGGGGAATTCGATTTCGTGTGTGTAGGGGGGGGGGGAGGACACTGCTGCTGCTCTTCGGCCTGCGAAAGAGCAATCGTTTTTGCATAGAGAACTCTGCCATCAGCTTATCGGAGTGAGTATTTTGATTTGCCAAATGGGCCCTAAAAATGAAGGAGAAGATATACGGGGATTAATTTTTTTTTCTTTCGTCGTCTTTCTGAAGAACAAAACCGGCTTTTACCGTTAGTTTCAGGAGTTCCTTCGAATTTCTTTTCTTGCTTGTGTCCAGGAAGGCGAATATATAATGATATTTATGAGTTTTTCGTAACCACAATTGCTATGAAATATTTTTTTAAAGATTGCGAATAAAATTTATTGCAGTTACAGTTTACATTTTTATTCAATGCATAAAATGATTTATAAAATATAATTTATACCGTTTCACTGTGACTCCCAATAAGCATGAAAAGCAAAATTTTATATTTTGAAAAAGCAGATGTTTGTATGAAAGGCAAAATACTTTTAATTCATTTCAGTAAAAAGAAAAATGCTTTCATGTCATTAAACTTTAAATACTATGTACAAAAATGGCGACTCAAATATTAAATTTAAAAAAGAACTGGAAGTCAATGAATTAATTTGCTACCTTACACATATAAGTTACCAATTTTTTTCAGTAAAAATTTATGAAACTACGATTTCACTCTACATGTTAAATTTGATCAATGGATTGAACCGATTCTACTTTAAAAAGGGGCAAGTTTTTCCTTTATATGTTTGTAATTGCTTATAATTTAGAACAAATTCAAAAGAAAATATTCTAAGATTATTTCGCCAACTTTATTATAATTTAAACAAGTACAAATATTAATTCTAGGCAACATGTTTGCTTTTCTAAGCTTTTTCTCGGGCTATATGTATTAAAAACTGCTCATTAGCGCTTACTGAACTGTTTGCAATTTAGTAAAAATAAATATGCTGCAATTATGTTGTGTATAATAGTTGAAGCATTTATTGCTTTGTTCCTCAAATGGGGATAAAAAAAAACTGAGAAATAAATAGAAACTCCTACTTAAATTTCATTTCACTTGACTATTAGTGAGTTTGTTATAGTAAATTAAAATTGTCATATAACTAATGATGAAACGCCTGTGCTGCAATAAAATGCTATAAATCCAAATTAAGTCAATTAAGTCTTAATATGTTTATTTTCACAGTACGTGATATAATCATGGCAAAATATGGAATTTTTTTATATAATCTAAGGGATTTTAAACGGGGGGGGGGGGGGAAATGCTTTATGCTTTACACTTAGTTTTTGCTTAAAGGATTATTTTTTTTAAAATCAGTCGTTTGATTTGTTCCGTAATCAAATTCAAGCCATAAAAAATTCCTAGCAAATTCTAAAATCAATTTTAGTCTTTAAATTCTACTTTACTGAATGCGAGAGATAAAATTAAAGGCTACTACATAATTTCACTCTTTTTTTAATGCACATGACCTGCATTCTCTCATAGAAAGCAAAAATTTTAAACTTGTGTGGAAGAGGATTACAACCTCTGACAAGGACTGCACTCTATGCTGCTCTGTCATCCCATAAAGAAGAGGGAAGTTTAGGCATTCTGGAATACAATTTACACTGGAGGCCAAATAGCGTTCCTCTTCGCAAAAATAAATGATGTTCTCAGTCATAAAAGCAAAAAAAAAAAAAAAAAAAAAAAAAAAAAAAAACCTTTGCATATAGGCAGTGTAAAGAAAGCAAGGCATTCTAGGCAAGTAAAGAAAGATTCTTATCTTGCTGTGTTAGGTACGTCAAAAAACAAGTTCAGAATAAAAAATCGCTCGATAAAAATTCTCTTGAAAAGAAGGTAGAAAGAGTTGCTTTATAATATATGATCTGAACTGGTTGTTTTCTACATTTACTTATCAGAGAAAAATGAATAATGTTTTGTACTACCTGATATTTTGATGACGTAATGATGTAAAAATCTATACCGAGGAATTAAAAATGTTTTATGCTACCACACATTCATAGCACACAGAATTACTTTGCCATAGTTAAAAATGATTTATTTGAAACTTCTGGTTAAAATATTTCTTCGCTTTAAATAATATTTGTGATGAAATATGGTTGAGATAAATATACAATTGGTTTTAAAATCCATCGTCAGTTATAGAAAGAACTCAAATACTTTGTAGATAACATAGTAGATAACGTACGTTTCTAAAACATGAAGATAAATTTAATATATCTCTTTTCTACAGAAAGATGTGCCAATGTGATAAAATCTTCACTAAATGCAAAGAGTTTACACTTGAATTCTACTTGTATATTCGAATCAATTTTTCCATTCAGTTACGTTTTAACTCCTAGGATAAGAGGAATGACGGTGACGACCTCTCAGTGGAAATATTTCACACTACTTCTATTATTATTTGATTTTCTAAAGGTTTAAAGCATTTTACAGACACAGAAACTGAACAAAATGATTTGTAGTTTATTAAATATTAATTTTCAAATTATATTCTATACATATTTCATCATTTATACTCTAGATTATATGGAGGGCGGCACAGACAAATTTTTCTGAAAAAAAGGGCATTGCTATTTGACCTCGTTTATTATAATAAACAATATGCTAACAAAAATACTTTCTTTTATACCTTTGCAGTCCTTAAGCTCATACGCGGTATTATAGGGTTTAAAAACCAACCTGCTGAACAGGAATTGTCCAACCCTATACAAATGGTGTTTCTATTAGGTCAAGATTTGTATATAACATGGTTAAGAAGAAAGGATACTCCCCCCTCTTCCTGCAGCGGAGAAATCTCAGTTAAAGCTAGAAAGGAGACAATGACTCCTTGCTTCCGTTTTAAAGTTAGAAAATTAATCTGAAGTCAGCTATAACAAATAAGTTGCCGCCTAGGCTATTTTTCTTGCAATAGCACAATGCTAACTTTTTCCAGAACCTCTTTGTACATAAAATTGTGTGTATTTTACAACTGTGTTTGTTTTTGCATTATCACCATAAATGAATTTATAATAATTCAATTATAACATTTAAGTAAGATTCATTCCTTCTAAAAATAAACTGATTTGTAGAATAATATTCAAATAAAGGCCATGAGATGAAAAATGAAAAAAAATATATTCCTGTGGTTGCGGAATAGAATTTTTTAAATTCCTTTAGTGGCGTACTGTCAAAAAGCATTTAAAAAATATGGAAATGATAATAAAACTTGAGAAAGAATCTCTTTAGAATTGAATTTTAAAGTCTATTACTTAATGTATGAACCATATTTGAATGATATACTATTCAAAATTGTTCAAAAAATGGCGTCACCCAAAATAATTTCAAAATGTGGAACGCCTTTACATGTAAATGTTGATGTAAACAATTTTTTTTGTTAAGGATATGGAGTCAGTCAAATATTTCTATTTCTTTGAAAACAAAAATAACTTCTTGGATGGCGGAAACATTCTTCGTTCGGAAGGTAATGATGAAAATGAAAAAAAAAAAAAAAAAAAAATTGTGATGTTATATAATGGTATCCGATTTGAGTTTCGTTCAGTTATTTCCTTTTTTTGATCAATTTAATGCTATAGAACAGTTACGAAAAGATAGATAATTGTAAAAGTCAAAAGTTTTCCTTAAGCATAAAGCATATTTGATGAGCATTAATTGAGATAGTAAAATTTAGAAAAACAGCATTTTAAATACCAATATTTAATATTTTTTTTACATCCATGGCCTTTTGAGTTTAACAAAAGTTTTATGTTTTTCCCCCCTTTCACAAATTATTTTTTCCCTTTATGTTAGGGCTAAATAACACAACCATACTTTCTTCATCTTTAGAAGATTAAAATATGCATCCCATTACCTTCCTATTAGAGCAAACATGCGATAGATCTCATTTTATTTATACAATAGGTAAAGGCAAATCATGATTTCTTTTTTCCTTTGATATATGGTTCTGTTTAGAAAATAGAGATTTAGCCCGATTGAAACTTATAAACATTTGCATACAAATTTCTGAAACCTGTGAGGAAATCAGTTGTAAAATGTAGCTAAAACTTCGTACTCCCAATTGTGCATGGTAACAAGTGAGAAGCATTATAAATTATGGAATCCAATACACCTTCTTACATTATTGCTTGATGGGATATCACAAGATCAGGTTTCAAATAAAAGACAATCAGATTTCATTCTCAAATCAAGCGCCAGAAAAGTTTCTTCTTGCGAAGAAACGCTCGATTAATTTCGTTTCACTGTACTTCTATGTATGCAACGAATATTTTATTCGTACTCTGAACTCTTGAAGCAATCTTTACACGTGAGATATGTATTATTTTTGGAATTAATTTTTGAATATATATTTTAGAAAATTTTACAAAAAATATCTAGCATTGATATCATCGCATATTGATTACAGTTTCCCAGTCTTATATCACTTAATGCGCCAAAAATATAATTAAAAATGCGCCAAAGTGTTTAAAGGTATACGTTTCTAGAAAATAACTGCATGGTAAAGGATCAAACTAGTACTCTAACATGTGATTTATTGTTGCTCTGCGTTAAATACCAGACAGATTCATAGCAAATTCTAATTGTTTTTTCAGATTATTCGTTAATTTTATCTTTAGAAATTAATATCCAACAGAAATATTCCCAAGACAAATATTAGAGATATACAAAAATTTTATTACCTGGTAAGCTACTAGAGTTGTTTGAAGTTCGACTACATTTTTCGGAATAGAGAGTTAAAGCTCAATCAGTAAATTCATTTCGCCGTTGGAGGTGTTTGTGATTTACAAGAACTTTAAGTTTATAATCAGGAATTGATAAAAAAAATTGATATTAAATGCCAACATATATAATTATGTCTTTAATAATTACAACAAACATTTCTATTTTCTGCCTGTGAATCCTGTTTCAATATGTAGTTTGTTTTAACTCTGAAAGGAAGTGATTACTTCAGATATCTGACTACAAATTTATTGATGTACCGGATCCTAGATTAAATAAAAAAGGAATTGTATACCATATAAACTAGATAATTTTTATATCATGTTTCAAATAATCATTTCAAATTTTCTTTAACACTTGAAAAATCTGAAAATGAAGTGAATTTCAAAAACATTTCAACGTTCCTTAATGTTATAAATATCTTTAAATGTTTCTGAAGCTATTGCAAACACAGAGTTTCTAAGAATGAAAAAAAAGTTAAACGGTTTGTATTTCATTATTATCTTTCTTTATAGTCTTAACTTTACAATTCATTTTTATAAACATCAAGTATATAGAAGTAATTCTTTCTCAAATTCATTACAAAGTAGCGCCATACATTTGATATCAAAATCTATTAAATTAAATGGATGTTTAATAATAAATGTCTAAAAATATTATTAAAATAATGCATTGACATCAATAATATATAAGTTCACAAAATTTCAAAATTCCAGAATAGCAAGAAGTAAGTGATAAATCAATGACAAAATTTTAACTTCAGAAATATGAAATAAGTCAAATTAAATAAAAATGCCCGAAAAATGGAAAAAAAGGCTAAATAATCATCTGGTTGATAAAATTATTAATATAACTAATTGCGCTTCTGATATAATCATACAAGACTTGCTAATGCAGGCGATACTAATAAAATGTTCTGTGTCCTATTAAATATTTGCTACTTACGAGGATTTGAAAAATTGACGTAGATCGTCTCTTCCATCTCCAAACCCCATAAATAATTTAAATTATTAAGATGTTTAGGAGTTTATTTTTTTACTTAATCGTCAATTCTGTCATAGGAAGTAAACACTAATTTGCAGGGTGTTGCCGAATTCGACCGACAAATTCAGAGTGATAATAGTAGGCATCAAGAGGATAAAA
This sequence comes from Argiope bruennichi, assembly GCF_947563725.1. Taxonomy (NCBI): domain Eukaryota; kingdom Metazoa; phylum Arthropoda; class Arachnida; order Araneae; family Araneidae; genus Argiope; species Argiope bruennichi. The sequence continues at coordinate 115,599,087 of NC_079163.1, read as the reverse complement.
AAAAATCACCATACAATATAGGGTCCCTAACGAGGTTTAATAGGTAAAAATTGCAAAAATATAGGGAGTCCGAGAACTGTTGGAAACTGTAAAAAAATTAATAAAAAAATAAATAATGTTTCAACTATGAATTTTTTTTTTAATTAAAGTACATTCTTAAAAGTTTTTTTTTCATGTAAGTAACATGCAGATTTGATGAGTTAGGAGGGTCTTAAATTAATTAAAACGAAAAAGTAGTTTAGAACCCATATTTGCAAAAATATTAAAACTTGAAGAAAAATAAAAGCTTCAAAATGTAAGGAATTTTATATTCTATCATTTGATATAAGAGTGTAGCGTGAAAACTGGGGAGTTTTAAAGATATTCAAGAAAAAATAAAATGGGAAAAAAAACATCGCTGCCACATCGGTACGCTTTGTTCATTTTTAAAAATAATACACACGTTAATAAAATCTGGATTTTGTCATGAAATTGATAAACATTGAAAGATGTAAATCTAAAATAACTACTAAAAATAGCTGTTACAGGAAACGAATAACAGTTATGCTCTTGTCTTTTGAAAGCAGCTTATCTAGAACTTTCTTTTTCTTTAAAGCACTTAATAAAAAAAATTTCCTGTAACACTGCAAAAAACTTTCCAAATTAGTCAAGTGTTAATTGAAGTAACACACACATAAAGAAATACTTTGCTACAGCCACAAGATCCATTATCTACTAAGATACAGGATTCGCTATATTCTCTGATTCTGAGATTTCTCACAATGTACTCTTAAGGAAGAAACCAAAATACAGTAAGTCTCTTAACAATGGCAAACCTAGTATTGGCCAGAATTGTTTTTTAAAGGGTACAAACCCTTCAGGGCTTAAGTGTCAGCGATGTTTTCCTCAAGAAAGCTTACGAATTTTTCGAAAGAAAAAAAATATTTCTCTCTTTCTAAACTTTTGGGAAAGTCTTTCCCGGGCATTAAAGCTTAGGATTTGAAAACCTTCGAAACTTCGGTTGGAGCTACATGTCATGTTTGTTTTTCTGGATTTCATGGATATATAAGAAATAGCCATTACACATGACTGAAGGCAACAGAAAAGGAATGTGTAGCTCAAAACGGAATACACAATTATTTAACGTATCTGAGCTCAAAATCCTCTTATGTTATTTTACGACGAAAATCTAACATTAAAACGTTATGAATAAGACTCGCTATTTCGTAACACGGATTGTCATTGTTAAAATTATGTATCTGCTTTATAAAATATGAACCAAATTTCTGATTTCCTTTAGCCTTAAAGTAATCTGTTGACTTTTATAAGCTTAATTAATAATGTCGTTTTATTCATAGATAGCTTAGGTTTGCAATAAATAATTAACATGTAAAATTTTATGTGTAAAACAAATTTAGATACTTTAAGATCAGGGCATATGCATTTAATTAAACGTCAAACAGTGCAAATATACAATAAAAATGCATCTACTAACTGCATATTTGTGATTTTAGAGGTCACGTTCTTTCATTTGCATTTACTTCTTAATATTATAGCATTGAATTACGTTATACTATTATAACAATGCATATAAATATCTATTTACTACGTTTACATAAGTGTTTGAACTTTTCTGCAAATGTTGCAAGTAAATATCAAATGTAAAAATTTCTGCAACTAGAGAATTAAGAAATTACTAGTCGAAAAAAATATATTACATATATTGGAATTATTTCTTTTTACACTTACTTAAAATCTTAAAAACCTATTTGCGCTTTTTTTCACAGAATATTATATACAGTTATTTCTTTCATAATGCATTTCAAATGTACAGCTTATAATAGCTAAAGTGTTTAAATTTTAGCTATTCGAGAACTTCATTAAATTTTAGATTGCATATTTTCGAATTTTGAGATTGCTCTTAGTTGTGTGAAAGTCTTTGAGGATTATTTTACATGTGCATGATGCTGGTTTGTTTTGATTAAGTTTAATTATGTGTACATAACGATATGAAAGACACGAGGACTAACTTTGGACAGATCTCCCGATTTTGAACATAATCATAAGACGAGGGGGTCATGTCTCAATCTGCTTTCCGCTCTCCAAATTTCAAAGCCGCACCAGCGGTAGGAAAAACATTAGCCTCCACCTATTTAGAGTGCAAAAAGCGCTCTTGCATGACAGTTATTTGGTGAAAATGTATCCTAAAGTCGAAAGTTTATACCCTAGTCCCCATGGTTTAGATAATAATGTAAATAATTTTTTAAGCTGCAACCGTTAATGACCTACATCGAAAAATTTGCCAAAATCCTATATTCTTCTAAAAATAGTATGTAGTACTAAGTTTTTAATTTTTTTCATTACTATTGGCAAAATCACAAAAATTTACTGAATTTTTTGGAAGATCATTAACCATTAAAAATTTAACCTCGAAATATTAAAAGAACACTGATGATTAATTTTTCGAAGTTCAGTACTAAAATTAACACCACATTCTCATCTTCATATTTGTATAGATATAAGTTTTATTTTTCATTTTCATCAAATACTTGTCCCGTGTTCATTTTAATTAACAGCTTTATGAAAACTAAGGTTTTCATAAAGCTGCATAACCACAGTTTCAAATTAAATACATTTCTACAATAAAAACTATTAAAAATTTTTTAATATAGTTCTAAATAAAACTTTAATATCTAATTTCTGTATTCAACCAACTAAATAATAAGATTTTTACTAGCACGTGAAATTAATACAATAACGTTTCCTACACTTATTTTTTCAGTTATCTCAAAATTAAGCTAAGCAAATTTCGGATGAAAAAAGATATTTGCAACAAAGCAAATCTTTAAAAAATTCCTTTATTTATAGCGCATTTTAATTAAAGGGAAAATTAAAGGGCTTCGCCAGAAACGAGTAAATTAAAAATATAAAAATCATTAAACTTCGTCAAAGTTAAAAACAATACTAGATCATCCAATAAAAAATTTACTACCATTTTTATCAATACTGTGTACAAATTTTCGTTTATTATTAAAGCAGTATCAACTTAAGGAGCAGTACCACACGCAAGTTGATTAGGGCATAATAAAGCAATTAGCTCCATTATTCGTTTTTTAACCCAAGTGAACATTAATTACTACCCAGCCAAAAAAGCAACGATATGTCCGCTTAACATCCCATTATCGCGTGATTCATAAAAAAAAAAAAAAATGAAATTGTAGAATTCCCAACCTCGGAAAAAGTCTATTCTTAGAAAACCTTAAGCCTTTCTTCAGTTTTATTAAGCCTTTTATTGTTAAGAAACTTAAATAAGAAAGAAATGAAATTTACGCAAACATAGTTAGCCAATTTTTTAGCATTTTTCCCGTTTACTTAGTAACATTTCACCGCATGAGTATTTCAGAGGGAAAAGATGTCACATGCATGTAAAAATTTTCTTCCATCTTTCCGCTCACATTTTTTATGACCCTTTTTTTTTTCATTCTCGTTCTTTTTCTTCACTTTTGCTAAGTCATTATCCTTTTTAATTACAATCCAAGCCGATTCCAACCTTTATATGGTTCAGTGTTCTAATTTCATTGGAAAAAGAATTTTCGTTAGCAACCCTAGTTTTACCTGATTTAATTCGTATCAGGAAAAAGAAGGAAGGGTTTTTGCTAATGAGATAACTAATGATTACAGCGGTAGGTCTGATAAAATTTCCAAAAGGAACACACTCATTTCAATCCTTTTTTTTTTTTCAATTTAAGAATGAAGTAAACAATTATTTCTTAATCATAGGTTGAAGTTTTTTGCTTATAATTAAATATTTTTTTAACGATTGAAAGATACTTAAATGCATTTCGGCGAAATAAAAGCGAAAGAACAAATCGAAATCTGCCGCTACTATCGGGGGAAAGAAATAAGAGTATTTGTGGAATGAATATAAAAAAACAACTAAGCTTTCTTAATAACTAAGAAGGTACAATTTCTCATAACTTGAAAAATCCCTTGGAGGAAAAAAAAAGCTAATATCATTTTTTAATTCCATTAATTAGGGTGTTTATTATCTCCAAAAAATAACATCAGCAAATCATTAAATTTTCTTTCAGTTTTGTTAGTTTATAGTTGTTTTTAAGGTTTTTAATGAAGCTATACAACCAATTATTTTCTTTATGTGTACCAACAAACAAAATTATACATTTATAGCAATATTATGATAGCTAGAAACAAAGTAATAGTTTTATTATCTAGAACTGCTTTTGTAATTTTCCTTTTGTAACATTGTTTTAATGTTCTTTTATTGCTATTTAATAATAATGGAAATCAAATGAACTGCACAACGTGGTCCCATTTTGCCTTGAAATAAGAATTCATTTTTAATCCCTCACAGAAATCACTCTTCAGTTTAAGGCTGATGCTACTTCAAAAAATAGCAAATGCCATCCAGCTACACTTCAAATAGGGGAGAAAATTTGCCTTATAAGGCAGAAAGTTCTAGTTTCCTTGATGGGTACAATAATTTTGGGTGTCCGGTTAGGAGAGGTAATTCAATCTGGCATACATCTTTAGTGAAGGCTATTTTGAGTTCATATTAGTGCTAGGTACATGTCTTGGCGATCAGTCACTTAGAACACTTCCATTCAGTAGCTCATTTTTGTCTCCAAAAATAACATCAACAAATCAATAGTTAAATCTCTTTTTAATTTTTATTTGTTTATAATTTTTAAAGGTCGAGAAATATTGGAATCATTGAACAGTCATTTAAACTATTGGATATCTTATGCAATAATTTTCCATCTCCAAAGAATGCAAGACCATTACTGTCGATGCAACTTTCTCTACGATTTACGATTAAACTTTCTCTGAATTCTACCATTCAGGTCATAAAAGTTATGATGAGTTTCGTGTATTTTTACATCTGAGACTCATTGATTATTTTTTAACAACTAGTCAGTCTTCAACTGAAAGGCACAAGCAATTGCTAAATTCATTCAATAGTTTAACTATTAGAATTAAAATTTCGCTTATCAGAAATTTACCCAATACTTTCTATAATATAATTATAAAAATTAAATTCTTTTCCAAATTATGGCGTAGAGAAGAAAGAAATGTCCAGTTATTTTCTCTGTGCTGTCCAAAACATGCACATTTATTCCATTTAAGCCTATGAAGTACATAAACGAAGTAATGGTTTTATAATCCATAAGCAATAATATACTGAAGTTCAACAAGCAACGTTTCCAAAGCTACATTTTTACAGCGGCCATGCCCTCTCAGACTGTTGGATGGTAATAGGAATGAAACTAATTGCGAAATATGATTCCCTTTCACCCTGCCATATAACACAAAAGTCATTCTTCAACTGAAAGCTAAGTACCAATATGTGTGGCGAAATCATAATTTACGATATGACTTTAGTCGTAGTGGCGAAATTTATGGTGACATCGATTATTCTTTTTCATATTACGACAGAATCAACGTTAGGTAAATATAGCGAAATGTAACAAATGGTAGAACAGAATTTGGATTCAGAAGCAGATATAAAAAAAAGGAAAAAAATTCATGGGCACAGATTCTAATTTGGAATAAAAATGTACTATGATAGAACATGTGATAAAATCAGTTTATAAAATCAAAACTGTTGAGTAGCCATAGATTATAATGCGCGTTTCAATTTATGCAGCATGGCAATTTCTAAAACATAGAACTTGTTTCAAGTCAGATGTTCAAATGATTTATTTAAATTAAATACTAAGAAAAGACTTTGGACGATATAGAAAGTCTTTTAGTGTTAATAAATGGATTTGGAGTCTAACCATTTTCATTTAGTAATGGCATATTAAATACACTTAGACAAAAAGTTTCTTTAGAATATTTGATTAATTAATTTAATTTAATTAATAATCAAGCAACAAATAATGATATTTCGCTGTGTTTGGAGAAAAGTAAAAAATCTGATTTTTTTGTTTCATCAAAAAATTAAAATGGGCAGCTGGTGCGCATTCCTTTCAGAATCAGATGCTGGCACATTACTATCTTAAAATTATAATAATTATTATTAATTGATTATATGATTATTAAAACCTCGTTATAAAATAAAATTGTTTATTGACGGGGTTTTTTTTTGCAGTTTTTCAAATCATTAAAAGATAGCAACTCTTATCAGAGATGGTTAAAATAGTTTAACATGAACATTTGAAAATTTATGATTTTTGTGGTAAATCTACAACCCATTGCTTTAGAAATATAAAAAAATAAAAATTGGTTGCTGTGCAATCGAAAATATACCGAGTTAAATATAGGCCTAAAAACGGACATTTTCTTATGCGAAAAATACTTCTATGGGACATCTGCGTTTTCTTCATTTGAAAGACAATTTTTGGAAACAAATTCATTTCCAATGCAGTTACAGTCCCAATAGTTTTTCTTTCAAGTCAATTACAGGTAATTTTTATAATTCCAAGGAATATCCTATGGGCATAGAACGTTTATCCTGCAAGCAGATTTACAATACAAATATTTTTCGACATTTTAAAAAATTATTATACTTTTCGATCACCCACTATTTAACAAATTCTTTTAACAATGGTCTTGAAATCACACATATCGTGATATTGCGCTACAGAAACACGGTTTCTTTAATTGCAGAACATAATATAAAAAATCATTGCCTGTTAGTGACGGACCAAGTTATCGATATTAACCTTATATCTATAACCTCACCGAAAACTATTAGTTTGGTAGACTACAATAAATTGTCCGACATTCTTTCCGGTCATACTTTGAACAACGGTAAAAGGCCCACTCTAGTGGGCAACTTAAAGTGACAAACTTCCTGAAGGCACTGAAAGATCTACATCTCAAAATCTTCTGCTGAAAACATCAATCTCTAAGAAATGTCCAGTCCGTCGGCTTCGGGTTTTTACAATCGTAAAATAATTAATAACAAAAAGGAAACTGGCTACAGGGGACATAAATGACTGATGTCTCAAATGGTTTTTGCTCCTAAGCTCCACGTGCGACAGTCAGAAAAGTTCAATCAATTTCATCGGGGAAACCATTTATAAGGCCTTGAGGTTATCCTTTTTGCTTCCCTCTGCAGCTGCAGCTTTTCTAGGGAAACTTCCACAGTAAGAAGAAAAAAAAAATTCATGGAAACCGGACGCTTCTTTCACGTACGGAAAATTTTTCGGCACGGGTTTTCAAATGTCAGAAATGCAGTTTAAATATACTTTCTGAGCTTAAAAGTGAGAATTGAAAATGGAAGCGGAGATTCGGAAAATTCTTTTTTTGGGAACTGTTTCTGAAATACTTTTCGGGAAAGCTGGACAGTATTTTTCGTACGATGTAAAACATTTTTTTACAATGAAATGTGAATAATTTAACCAGGATTTTAAGGATCTATATGAATAATTTAATGATCTTGCGAATAGTTTTACTAAACTAGATAACACAAAGATTTTTTATTCGAATTTCTTCTCAGGTCCTACGAATTACTTGTTCAAAAAAATGTTAAAATATAATAAGCCGTAGGAATTTATTTTGGTACATTCGAAGTCAAAATGAAAAGCTATCGGCAATTCAGAATTGTTTTCGTCAATTAAATACTTCAATACTTTGAAACTTACATGAAAACACAATTCATACATCCATAACCTAATCATAACTTAATTATTTTAAAATTCCTGATTCATTTGAAGATTTTATGGTACACAATGTATTCAATTAAAAAGGCAATAAGATAGCCCTCACTTTAACCCTTTGTAGCCGGATGCTGCCTCTCACTCACTATTCAAGACGGTGCATCATTTTGACTTTTTATTTATTTACTATTCTTTAATTTTATTGTTTAATTCTTACAACTCTGCAGGCATTTACTTTTCGGGAAAGTAATTACCTTCGGAAAAAGTAATACTCTCATATTACTTTTTCGGAGAAATTCACCTTAAAACAAATATATATTTTTATTTTTTGGAGAACTAAACAAGGTAAGTACTAGGGGGAATAATTATTCTAACTTTTCCAAGTGCAAAGGGTTAAAAAACTTAGAATTCGTTGGATGTGAATTTGACAATTTCCCTTGAAGTTCTGATTATTATATATCAAGTGCAGCATATTGTTCCTTTATTAAAATTATTTATTCATTGAATCAATTTTAATTACAATTTTTACTATATTTATTAAAATTATTTACTAATTATTTCTTAAAATTGTTAAACATTAAAATTTAATCTTCATAGCATATTTTATTTTAAAAATTACCGGATACTCTAACTATATTCATCTTTAGTCCAAATTTTTTCCAATACGAATTTTAAAATAGCACGATTTTTTTTTTATAGTCGTTTCGTCTTTTCATAATAGGAAAGGTTCCAGCGTATATAATATCTCCAATGACGGAATACTATTTAATACAGCAGAAAGGCTTAGATTTAATTAAAAAGAATGAAGCTTTAATTAAATTAGATATGGAATTAATTAAATTATGGAATTTTTCCCATTAGTGAATGATTCAAAACTCCTGCTTGTAAATTTATTAATAATTCTTGAACACTAATAATTCCTCGCTATACACTGTTAATTCATGCTTTAATTATATTCTACATGTCTCTTAAAAATTTCTTAAAAGTGAAAAAAGAAGTCTTTAATTTGCGCTGGTCTTTTCCTTTTCTGCGACAATGAAGTTTACTTAGAAAAATCCCACAGTGAACTAATGAAATAATAATGAAATTTCTGTATGGAATTTACTTCCTCATTCTACAAATGTTTGCTACAATATTGTTTCTATTCTCCCAATGACTTCAAAGTGAATGTATGAAGCATTTTATAGCATATAAAAACATAACTTGTTTGAAAAATCTTACAGATGATACATATATTTCATGATATAAACTGGAACACTGGAATTTCTTCCATGTATAAAAAAGGATTCCTAAATTAAGCAAAAGAGGGCGCTCACACATGTCAAATTTTATGCAAATCAGACAAGCACAGAAAGACAACAAAACAGATCACAATAACATGACAATGAGCATTCACTTTAAAGTAATAGATGTTTAACATGACTATCACCACAACGTGTTAGGCAAGTGAGGCTCATTACTGCACCTGTTATAAGTGAATGTAGTATTTAGGGCATCGTTGCTATCGATGGTCCGTTGAATGGCAATTTTCCTTTCCACCAAACTGTCTGGAAACCCCGGGACACACGAGACTAAGTATTCCAACCCAAAATATGCCGTAGTCAAGTCTGATGTTCGTGAGGGCTGCTTCAACTCACAATCACAATTTATCATTTATTCTTCTTCCAAAGTGTCCAAAAAGAACGTCTTGACTTCACAGACAAAGAAGGGGGTGCACCATCCTGCATGAAGGTGACGACTAGTAACGCATGTCTTTCATGCAATGTAGGCACAACATAGTCACGCAAAAGCATAACATTGTCCCGCAGAGACCATGCAGATTTTTCCAGCTAGATAAAAGACAATACTCTTCAAAAACGAAAAGGCCCAAAATTAATTAAAGACGTGGTAAAATTACGCCAAACAGTCTCATGAGGAGAATGCGGTGGTTTGATCAGGTACTCAAGAGGATAAAATGGCATCCAGATACGACTGTTTCGCGTATTGAAGTCACAGTGTAATGAGCTTCGTTCGTTCACGTGACTTTCAGCAACCAATGTGACTCACGTTCCATTTGTACCGGCAACCATGTAGCACAGTTTAGTCTTTCATTCGTATCCGCCGATAATAACTGGTGAAGTGTCTGTATATTGTACTGATATAAATCTGAAATCCCCTGCAAAATGCATCAAATTGGCTATTACAGAATTTCCAATGTCCTCTGAGCTTCCGAATACTACAATTTCCCGTTGATACCTCAGCCAATTCACGTTTTCCAACTTGGATGCGGTCTGGGCTCAAGGATGGTCTGCCGCTTCATGGACCATCTTGAAATTCTCCATTTCCTAAAAAAAGCTGTACTAAATTTAATGTCCCATTCAATGAAATTCACCATTCTTAAAGAAACGTTTAACTATCAAAGCTCGATCTTATAACAATAACGTGCTCCTGGGATCAAATAACGAATCCCTTCCCAGCCAGGTAAATTATTGCTCGTCTAATTTGCATAAAACGTGTGGCATGTAAGTGTCCTCTTTCGGTTACTTTTGGATTTTTTTTAAAGGTTTAAAAAAATACTCCAATTTGCCTATGATCATATTCGTGCACGCCAAAAAAATTTTCCAACCATTACTTTATAATAAATTTTTGAACTTTACTCGAATTTATGATGCATCCTGTATTAAGCAAGTATATAAAAGAATTATTTTATGAATAACTAGATTGTTATTTAATTGATTAGTAAAATATTAAGTAATAAGAATTTTAGTTTGGGCGTACAATATTATTGTTAAGAATTTCTAAATTAAAATTCTTGAAAAGTTTGAAATAAGCACAATGCAACCGCGCAAATTAATTAAGCGATAAACGCGTCTGTTCCATACCGAACGCAGGTGCATATATTCCAACAGTAAAGACAGCATTTCTGCGGTGAATGAGTTAAATTGAGATACCTACCAATGAACATACACTCAAAGTCCGAGATTACAGTTAAGTGAATGAGAACCGGATAATTTAAATATTTATGTCATTTCAATGCCCTTGTTTGAAGTTTGTTCTTTGCGTTTGCATGATGTCAATGAATAAATTTAGTAATTCTAGAAGAGCTGGTTGGTGACCAAATAAGAATTTAAAAGTTCTCTTATCGTTTGCCTTTATATCTGAAACTTTTATCATCTACATTCTCTTTTTAAATAAAAATACACGATATTTTCTGTTTACTTTCTGTTTAATGCTCATTGTTTCGCAGCAGAGTTTATTTGTTTCAAAAAGCATTCTTTCTTAAAACAAAGCTTTGTTTGTGACAACCATTTGCATACATTAATGCTAGTGGTAATACTCGAGTACCACTCTTCATTTCAAGCTCCAAATTTAGAACACTACATTTATGACTCAAATAACAGTACTTAAATCTTAAATAGTAACCCAAATTATTCCTTTTAGGACAGCAGCAATGAACTCATCAGTGATAAAATGCATCCTCTTAGAGTTTTTACTGAGTGCATTTTCCAGTTTTAAGCAAATCACCCTTCGTTTTTACCCATTCGCAAAAACTTAATCTGGAGTAGATCCTTAAAAGCTTTTAAATCACGTCGTCTGAAAACAATTACGAATAACGATTGAGGAAAACGAAAAGTAAAAATATTGTACTACTCTCAAAACAGTTTCATTTGCTAACAACTCCTCTGCAGAAAAAAGTATTAGAAGAAAATTCTCTCCAAAAACACATAAATGCAGGTTAACTTGGCGTTGCGAATGATTTTTTTTTCTACCTCGCATAAAAAAATACATCCGGAAAACGAGAACACTATTGGTTTAAAAAAATGCAAGCAAAAAAGAGATGACAAAAAAAATTAAGTTAAAAAATTGCATCGATTTAGACGCCAAGTTTAGCGTCTTCTGCAAGCATATCAACCTAACTCATAACCATGTCTAACGACTTGGCAGTCATTTTAAACTCATCGGGAAATTTCATCTCGTCTTCATGTTAATGGCAGCTTTGCATTCCGGGAGAGACGTTTTGAAACTTTTCTCCCTTATCTTTCCTCCTTAACTTTATTCATTCAAAAAATTTTGCACTTCTTCAGTTCCGTCATTTTTGAGGAGCAAAAAGGAAGTTTAATTACAAATTTTTCGCCTCAGCATCAAATATACGTTTACTCTCAAATGGAGCTCAGTTTATTTGAAGCGAATAACGGCGTTTCTTCGAACGGTTAACTTTTGGTTCTTTCGTTCTTTTTCGTTCACATCTGTTGAAGCATGGATAGAGTAAAAACAGGATATAGAAGAAAAAGGAAAAATTGAATAGCAAGATACTAACAATTCAGTTCTCATTACTTTAATTAACATTCAGAAAAAAACCTTTTTTTTATTTGTTTGCATAACCCGTTCGAGGATAAGAAAATTATCTTAAATAACTCAGGAAGGAGAAAGGTAATTTCTTCGATGAAAAAAAAAAAACTGGAATAGCGTCTTTGTTGTTGCCTCATCGCCTTTTTTTTTCAACATTTTTTTCCCTCAAAACAGATGATGAAAAGGGTTTAGGGTCGAAAAAACTCCTCAGTAATCGAGTAGGAGAAAAAAAATTAATCTTTACTCTAGTGGGAAGGAAGAATCTTTACATACTTTGGCATAGAAAGCGTTCTTAGAATATGGAAAACATTTTGTCGTTAATAAGATAACGTAAATAATAATTTAAATGGTTTTGCCTTTATTTGAAGAATTAATTATATTTAATTGATGAATAGACGGAGAATTTTCATTTAAAATAGTGTTTTATGTTTATCTAGATAAATTATCCTTTCAATAAAGAAAGAATTTAATATGTATTCATGACAACAAAAATGAATTTTGAAAGCCGGTAAAAATAGGATAGGGGTATTTGGAAAAATATAAAAGCCAATAATTAGACAGTATCATTAATAAAAAGTTAGCTGTTCTGTATCTGATATCAAATTTAATGGCGAATTTTAAGCCATGTATTAGAATATAAATATTTTAGAGCACAATTCAATTACTATCAAATTAGAAATATAGTTACAAATATATACATCATTAGCATCATGTTCACATCATAAATGTAAATGTAAACAGGTATCGTTACAAAGTTTTTGAAAATCAATCGTTTCCGTTGCCATTCCATTATTTTGTGTGGTCAAAGTAATGGCTAATAGAGTCGGTGGTATTCGCATGATTGTCACATGTTACAGACAGGAGAGTAGCGATGTTTGTAGAGAAAACACTATATTTCATATCGTAAAGGCAATTTACCATCGGAAATAATATTGGGTATCATCTCTTATAGATTCAATGATGTAATCTGATGAAGCATGGATGTTGGTAGCGAAAGCCAATTTTATGAATTTCGGATACGTTATTGGAATTGCATCGAAACTGGAAACATTTATAGCTCCAAAATCAAAATTTCCGCAATTCATAGTACACAAGATATAAATAATTATAAAGCATTAATTAACTTGGATGAAACCAGATATTAAAATTCTTCTGAATTGCTCTGCGAAAATAGCTATGGTTCCTTACTGAAAAAAACAATACATTCTTATGTACTTAGTTCCTCTTACAATATTGATCTGAACACAAAATTCGTTTTAAGCAGAAAAAAATTCAATTCTACTTGCAGCTAATTTTATTGAAATAAAAAGCAGAGTAAGCAGTCAGCGGGGGTGGTCTCCCTAAAACTTTCTTGCATACTTTCTAATAAATGTGCTTGTGCATTATTAACAGTATGCCACTAGCGAATGCAGCAATGAAATAACCTCGAGATCTTTAGGAATTAATTGCAGGAATGTTATCAATGCACAAATTACAGAAAACTCAAAATGTATTTTTAACATCTATATTCCGACCGATTAAAAGAAATGATACAGAATAACAGTTGTCACAAAATCATATTCCATATTTCATATGTTTAAGTCATTACGCTTTTAAGTCATCGCGTTTACATACTTTTGAAAGTATAAACCGATAGACGGTCAACCTCTCGATTGATTTGGTTCAAAATTCGATACATATCCACACTTTAGATATAGAAAATGTGCACCAAATTATATCCCTTTAATTCTCTTCGTTTTGTAATTATCAAGTTAACTTATATCCGGACAGCCGAGAAAGAAGACTTACTCCGAATGGATTTCGTGCAAAATTTGATAAAAATCCCCAAATTTGATGTATACTAAATTTCACTTGATTATCCCAAAGTTTTTTAGTTATTGTATTCACAGAAGATACAATTCTAAAAATGTGTTTTTCGAACTAGCAGATGTCTGAAACGCGGAGATTCTTCAAAATGTCGAATTTGCATTTGAAGATTACACTGTTCTCATTTCGTATATGAGAAATTACAAATCAAAATCAAAATATTTTTTTAATAAATGGATTTCAAGTAAAAAAAAAAATTGCTGGGAACTTTCTCACCATCTTGTCTTTGAGATATAGAGAAAATTCCAGGAAGCAAAAAAATTGCACTTTCTTGGGAGAAAAAAAATCATTTCTGGAATCTTATATTTGATCTTTCAGCTTCTATAGAAATCTTCTAAAACAAAATAATTTTTGAAAATCTAACAAAATCTGATAGTACTTGTAGAAAATGTCCAATTCAAAATTGAAAAAACAGGAAGTAGCAGTCTTCTATTAACTGCTAAAAAAGAGCTGCTGGGCTCTTTATATAATATTTCCAATAACCAAAGTTACATTTTGGGCTATTATAATCATTAACGAATTCTTATTCGCTAGAAGATATATTAATCATTGTAATAATTTCCACTTTCTTTATTTCATTTTAATTGGATTTATTACAATTTTTAAATTATTTGTTGTAGAGGAAAATGTAATAAAAAAAATACAAACGCACAAATTTCATGCTAAATTCTAGGGTTTTATTTTAATTGTATACAAAGTAAGCAAGAAAAGGTAGTGGGGGTGAACAAATATTATTCAAGTGGGTGAAACAGTGTTCTAAAAAGCTTTCAAACGCTGCAACTTACGGCATGGGTGTAAATTAATGAATTTTATACAGTTTCGATGCAAACAAGAAAGACATTATTGCCTGAACATATACTGAAAATGGCTAAATCTAATATGTCGAAAACGAAAATAATAAGTATGATATTACGATTGTGGTGTCATCATTGATACGTAATTGTTATTCTTTATTAATCTAGAATAAAGAATTCTTTCAAAATAATTCCATAAATTGTTAGTCAAAAATATCATTATGTTAGGCAGGTTGTGAGGAAAGAAGCTGTCAAGAAAGCCTATATTACATTTTAAATTTTTTGTAGCTATAGTATTGCTAAACTTTAAAAATCGAAAAGATATAATGTAGCATTAGAACAAGTAAAAAATTATCCGTTGTTTATTTTTGAACAGTAGGGAAATAAAGTTATGAGTTGAATAAGAATGTCTTTTTCTACACAGTCGCCTGACTTTTCTATGAATTTATTCCAGACGCCCACGCGTTTCAATATATTCTCTGGGCGAAGAAGGCTATCAGTTGGAAAGCCAACCATTGATGTGCCACATCTTGCACTCGCCTCATACTCGTTCAGCCATTTCGGAACTTCTCGGCGCACTCGAAAATGTATGTCAGTAGTAGAGTACTATCTCCATATTGTGTGGAAGTCTACGATTAATTAATGACTTCTAGCTGTTTCTCCTCGATGTACATAGCAAGAGAAGCACCCACGGGTAGCAGCCTTTCAAAAGAAGAGAAATGGCTCTATTTCGATCAGACATTGCTTAAGTGAATCACAATATTGCAAACTCTCTGCATGAATGTTTAGAAGACATCTTTTCATTAGAACTATTTTTCTCTCAAAAGCGCAGATAATATTAGAATTACTCTGTAACAAAATTCATTCATTCATTATGATGAAACTGCCTCCGGTCTTTTTCTCCGAATTAAGAAAATGACGAAGACAAATTCAGGAAAAGTTGGCTTTCATACTTCGCCTAATCTCATTTAACGCATATAAGCACAATTGCAAATTCCCCAAAGGAATATAGTAAATTAGATTCCCATATTCAATTCTCTTCCCACGAACGAATTTATTTGCGTGTATAACTATTTTTAATGCATCTTATATACAATCTAATATTAAAAGTTTCGTTAATAATTAAAGAGTGCTTTGATGTAAAAAGGTAGCAGAAAGTAATTTTAAACAAGAATTGACTCAGAAAATAAGCCCCATATGTTAAAAGATGGTCAACTGCCTTCAGCATTTAGATAACTAAGATATAACGTATGACTGGTAAAAAGTATTAAACCTACTATGCAATATAAAATGATGAATATAATTTTGTGTCTCTGTGTGTGTGGGCGTTTTCCATAGGCTAAACCTTTCAACCAAGAAGCACAACCAAATTTGGCTTTTATATATACTTTAAATAGTGAGAAAGTGCAACTCGATGCAAAATCGAGGTTTTGACGCTCCCCCGAAACAATATTTATAAATATCAGACAAAAATGATTTTTTCACTTTTATAAAATTCAAACAATACTCTTTCCAGTCACACCAATTTAACTGTCATGTATTTTCCTCTTGAATTTTGACAGTTTTTAAAATAATTTTAACGTAATTGTCAACAATAGTTTTCATTGAAACAATGATATTCAGGACGTTTGTTTCAATGTTCAACAAACATTTGATCGCATGATTTTCATGTACTTTTTAAATCACTCTCGGTTTTATAACTATCACAATTTGGTGCTTAAAAATACTTTGTTAAGGCAGCCATGAATAAATGTTGCAGTAGAGATTAAAATTAAAATTAAGAAATGGCATATTCTTGGAACTTTTAAAAATCGAACTATTAATTTTTTTTTTCCCCAGAAAATTATAGCAAATCCAACAACCAAATTTTGGACAAAAAGAATATATTCCAACTATCAAAAATATTTCCACTTGCATAAAAAACTCTCACAATGATAAATTTCTGAAAATTTAATGCGATTACCTAGAGAATCTTTTTTCTTCATGCTTTTATAACACAATAAGTTACGTTCGTTTTATTTTCGCGATTTATATTTATTTACAAAGAAAAAAAAGATATATCTAGCATTAGGTAATTGATTAAAATTTTATCTTACTACCCACTGCGCCTTTTTATGCTCGAGTGAAAAATGATTTAAGAAAAGTAAATTATCTGTAATTGGATAAAAGTAATTAAAAATATTGTGACATACATTGAATTTAAGAAAAAGGATTTATTTTGAATTATCCGAAAAGAAGACAAAACATTTTTTCATTTACGTGGAAAGATTTTGAGAAATGTTCTTAAGTTTTTTTTTATCCTTTATCCTCGAAAAAAATAACTAATTAATCAAAAGCGTATCATCTCATATTTTGCGACGGCTTTAATTACCAAATTTTAATTGGAATAATCGTGATTCCAAAAACGCGATTAATGAGGACTTAACGGGAGAAACAATGAAATAAGAAAACACTTATGTTCCAATTCTTCCTTATATTTTTATCAGTGAAGCACATAATACAATAAAATTCTTTTTTTCTAAGGAGGTGAAAATAAAATTCTACAGAAGAAAAGCGTTCGAAGTTTTAATCTCCTAACGCCATTCAGTTTGTTTCTAAAAGATATTTATTAAAAAGAGAGATTTTAATTCATCGTTTTCAATTGAAGCATGGATTCTTTGACAAATAAAAAATACTTTTCTTCTCTATTGAATTAAGCCAAAGAGGCTTTAAATTTTGTTCTTAAATATCAAATAATTTGTCTAGTGTTTCAAGAACCGGAGCAACAAATGTGTGAAACTAATTGTTCTCTTTTCTCCTTTTTTTTTATCATTAAAAAATTTTTCTATTGAATATATTTGATAAAACTTTCTTATAAAAAGATTATATATATATACAAATGAAAGTCATGATTTTTTTTAATTTCTTCGTAGTCTCTTATCCTCATATTCTACAGTCCTTTCGTAAACAATGTTTCTACAAAAGAAATACTACAAAACAATGCCCAGAGAATTGTTAAATAGTTTATTTTTTAGAGGATTACGTTTCTTCGCATGGGAAGACAAAATTTAGTTCTTCAAATAAATTCTAATAAATTCATTGATTCTTTGAGCAGGCAGTTTAACAACGAAGTTATAACTCATTAAAATATTAAGCTAGTTTATATAAACATTTTATATGCTTAAAAATTTGAATTGAAAGTTAACTAATTATATTATTAGTTTAAATCGCGAATCTTGCGATAGGTAAAAGGATTTAATGTCATACTACAAATAGGTTTGTCAAGCCATTATGGCGGAAAATGAGACAAGCGAATACAAAATATTGATGTATTAAGGTTTTAAAACAAAATTTGATCAAAGGGATGAAAGAAGCGTCTACGCCCCTTTTTCCGTTTTACATCATTCGTTCAGCCTGAAATTTTTTTACATACACAAATCAAAAATTTTCCGAATCATTATTGTAGACGATTCTTCAGCATTTTTCATTCTTTTAAAAATGATAAAAAATATGAGCCTTGTAAGAAGACATCAAAATATTAAATATAAAACTTAACCATTTCCTTTACATTTCTGAGGCTTACTTCGAATTGCGGAATTTTCGGTATTTAAATATGTAATGATCTGAAAGTAACAATTTAAAAGAAAAATTAATTGGACTCGCCAACGTATCTTGTGCTTCTTTCACATCTCAATATGAACTAAAGTAATGATAATGTTTCAAATATAATGCAGCATCTAATTAAACGGTTAAATAAATTCGCAGATCAAAGGATGAGAAAAATTGCATGCGTACACATTAAAAAAATTCTAAACTCATTAGCTGTATTTAATTATAATCCTTTCAGGCATTATTTCCCAGGAATGGCATATAAAAATATTTTGGGGATTCAGATTCATTGAAGAATACATATTCATTTAATTTAATAAATAAAATTAATCTGATAAGGCAATTAACTTGGTCAATTATCCACAAATTAAGATAAACTTTTAGTAAAAAATGGAATTGCTTTATCGAAATATTTAGAAAGAACATGCGTAATCCTTCTTTTCAACGTTATTATGTCGAAGTAATAATTATTATAAATTGATAATTGATTGCGAAAATTATAATACTTTGTCTAAGTTTTTATTAATATTTTTGGTTTACGAAGTTACTAAGAGGGCAGCTTTGTCAAAAAGAAATGGCAAAATATCTGACTATGAACACATAAAAATTGATGAATTTAATGATAAGCATACTCCCATGATCTCTGAAATTGTTAAATGCTTGTCAGCGAAAATTTAAACGGAATTTATCGCTACCCCTTCTACGGAATATTAAGAAAAAATGTGTGCCAGTAAACAAAAAAGCGAGTGTAGATTGTCTTTATTTAAACTAAGTGAAAGTATGCCGTTCGTATATTCAAAGGGTTTTCGAGGCTCAATCTTGGTACCTACCAGTTTTGAATACGAAATTCTACTACGGGATCACTATACTCTCTGCGAACTAAGAAAAATAAAAATTAAACGTATATTTTGATGCTTTTATCTATGTGTATGGTTATTGACTCTTAATTCCTATGTGGTGGCATGGAAAATGGAATGGAATTTCACCTAACTATCAACTTTTGAGCTAACTGTGCCTACAACACATCGCTTACCGGTTCAAATCCAGTCAAAAATATTCTAGTTCACTAGAGATATTTGTTCACAAGAGACCAGCAGAAATGTTCTAGAAGTCATGCCATGAGAATCATTAATATGAAGAATGTGTAATACCGTTTCCCTACCAAATTATTCTCATGTTTAGAATGAGATTTGTAGAAATTCTTAAAGGGCGAATCCTAGACTCCCAACATTAGCGACAAATTGTAGTCTCTGGAAAATGCAAGACTTATGGTTTTATCTCTGTAATGAGAACAAAGATCTAGAAAATCCCAAGTAATGTTACTTCCCACAAGAAAATTATATAAATCAAGTCACTAACGTTAGGAATTATCTCTATAGAATTGTGTTAGCGGAGGGAGTTCGCACACTACGCACTCTGAGTGATATTACTTGTTTTCTAATAAGTGATTTGCTGTCAGCTGGGGTTGTAGCTACTGCATTTGTTGTTCTTTGTATACGTCTCCGCAGTATTTTTGCTGTCTATGCTTCGAGTTCTCTAACGAAACATCCCTTCCGCACTATCCAACATATTAAATTTCATTCACCAAAACCCACCCAACAAATTTCCGTGAGATTATAATAAACAGATTTCCTAAAAGAAATTTCCAGGCAACATTAAAAAATCTGACAACTGAAAAATGCATTTTTTTTTATTTAAAAAAAAAAGCACTCACGTTTTAAAAATGTGAAAAAAAATTATTGCAGGTGTAAGATTAAACAAAGTGAAAAGCATCTAATCAATCGCAGTTTTGTGATCCTTGCACCGGAAAGAACTGTCAAAACTAACAAATGAGGGAAATGCATCTTGAAAAGGAATTAATCTCCGTCAGTAGGTAATTATAGAGTCGTCAAGTAAACGTTTCGGGCCCTTTTCAAAAAGAACGAAAATTCTTAATTATCAATTGTTCTCTTTAGATCTGTTTGATCTGATCATTATCGTTAGTGTCTTCAACGATATAAAAGTATTGAAATAATGGTAATTTACCCGGAGCCAATTATTTAATCGTTAATCTTTCATCAGATGCATTTACATACGTCACTAATGACAGCTATTTACGGATTTTGATTAAAAACTATTTTTGAAACGCAAATCGATAACCGCAAATCACTAGAAGTTTCTTTTAAAATAATTTCCACGTGAAAATTAAGCATTCATCACTTCTAAAAAAAATATTTCAACATGACATTAATTTTAAACAAAATTTATGCTAATTATGTGTTTGCAATATAAGATTGTTAATTTAAATTTTGGATTATTTTGATAATCAATGCTAAAATAATGATTTCCTTAGATTGGGATATTATCAGTAAATTGTGTGTTACAAAAAAATCATTAGGCTTAGAAAGTAATGATTTGTTAAAAGTATAACTATTAAATTTGGCCTTACTTCGTGGGTTGTAGATGCTTACTAACACAGGCTATTTCAGAATCTTAATTAGATATTTAATTAATTAAAAAATAACAGAAATTTTGACGTTTATCTTCAATCAGTTTGTATCATGCAATAGCACAAAAGCTCTTTTTATGTCACTTTAAAAATCTAAAGAATTAACAATTCAGTGACACCAATTTTAATCCAGTGCAATTTTTTTCTTTAATATCTTTACTCAAAATTAATTTTAAACTAATTTTTTAATAGTGGTTTTAATTGCTATAATAAAATTCAAACCAATTTCGTTGTTTCGTCCTATCTTACACTCGCATATTTAAGCCAATATTAATATGATAATTCCATTTCACTTTCATTCACTTCCTGTTTCCATTTCTCTTCCTTCTCCCATCATAATGATTTAAAATTGATTTTTTTTGTAAATGCCTGTGGTAAAAATCGCTCTTCCTAGAAAGCAACTATCGATGCAAAAAAGCTAGACAAACTAAATGCATTATCATATTCTCACATTTCTAGATTTAAGAACTTTTTTTCGGAATTTATTTGCTAAATATGTATTTCATTTCCTAAAAATATACCGATTGATTATTGTATCTAATGGTACTTATTTTTAAGCCCTGTTTTAATTGTCGATTTTCAAATTACTCCAAAAACGGCAAGATTACGTAAGTGCGTGCACTAAGCGATTTTCTGATTACTTTAAGATTTTCAGCATCGAATTACAAATCGCCAAATTGGAGAAATTTATCATTTCATTGGCAATTTATCAATGGAATCATAAAAAGAAAGTTACCAATGAATCTTCAATAGTAACATCGTAATTTATGAAGATTACAAAACATATGAAACAAAATATATGAATATGCCTATTTGTAGAGTATTAAATATGTCTCGCAAGAGAGTATCTTATTTGGTCCTACCTTTGCAAATATAGGTCTTTTCAACTCGTCTTGAAATGTCAGATGCAAACCATTGATGCTTTTAATTTTCCAAGGAAAATTAAAATGAAATACATGATTTTATGATCTCATATTCAATTCTGAATAAAGTAGGTATATAACTGTAGTGACCGTTCAGTATAAACATACTTTGATTCCTTCCTAATCTATTTTGAAAGCGTTCACCAATTTAATAAAAAAACAAGGAAACTAAAGGAAAACTAAACTAACAAGGAACACTAGACACGAACAATATTTACTAATTTAAGTCAGTTTCATGTATCTATTTGCATATAAAGCATTGAAAAAAAACATTTATTAAGAAATTGTCTATAATATAAAAGCTACAAGGAATGCTTAGATGGTTTCTATATATAAAATGATTATCTGTCAGATTTAATCAATTTTGTATTTCGCCAAAAGGTACAGATAATCATTCACGATTCATTGAATTTTTTTAAAAGATAAATTTTTTTTCAAGATTTTTGTGTAACTTTATCGTTTTTTCCAACAATGTATACCACCGTTGATTACACATGACTTCTAGAAAGATATGCCTGTGAATCATCGGCGGTACATGTTGACTCGAATATGTTAATTATTATCACATAATTAAATTTATTTGTTAATATCTCAATCATTATTTCGTTCAGAAAATATTTTCATATCTTATTTGGCCTTTACCCAATCACCTGGTCCATTTCTCATCTTTCCTTGCTGGCCAACGCCCACGATGCAGAAAGCTGAACCATTTGCGATAAGAAAAGCATGCGAGATTTATTTGAAATGCGAAATCCAAATCAACGTAAAATACGACATTCACATTTGGTTTCACTCAATGCCAGAAATACTCATGCTAAGAGATGATAAACATTAACTCCTTGATGACATAATTCAAGTGTTGCATTCATTATAAAATATATATTTGAAATGTAAATTTAATTTCAAAAATAACTTCAATCATATTTTTACATTTCATCTAGTTAGTGTACTACTAATTTATAAAAAAAATTTGAATTCCATTTTTAATTTTTTTTATAAGCGTCAGAATATTGTAGCATTCTACGCCATTTAATGACCCATAATACAATATGACATGCTCGATTTTTTAAAGCTATATTATCAGCACATAAGAAATTATCTAACATTGCATTTTTGCCTCTATTTTTTAACATTTTATTTTCATTATTACATTTTTATATAAGTATTATTATTTGACGAAGTAATTCATACATCGTTTGAATATAATATTTCCACTGTTTGTGTGTGTGTGTGTGTGTGTGTGTGTGTGTGTGTGTGTGTGTGTGTGTGTGTGTGTGTGTGTAATGATATTTTAAAATTTAATTTAAACTTAATCAATTTCCTAATTTTTCACTCAATTATTATATCATATCATTATTATATCAATCACATATTACCTTCATTCTAAAATATTCTCTTATTTTCTGATTCCATTCAACTTTTTCTATTTAATTAATTCAACGCGAGTTCTAAAATTGCTGAATCCCCCACTCCGAGTGAAGGGATAAAATATTGCTGACTTACACAAATTCTTCTAAAAGATCCCTATGATTCCCTTATCTGCGATTGACACGTGTTATAAATCCCCATTAAAATCTCACAGTATATATTCGCAGGGATAAAATTTTCATTAGCTTTTCCTCATTTCATTTTGTGCCGTTCTGTGTTGTGCTCCTCGCTTCTGCTTGCACATAATTCGTGCCTCCCGAGACACAATAAAGCGAATTTAAAAATTCAAAGTCTTTTTCTCTGTCTTCGGTCACAATTCTGCTTCAAAAATTATTATGCTTATATTATATATATATATATATATATATATATATATATATATATATATATATATATATATATATATATATATATATATATATATATATATAGTCAAATATTTTGATATGTGCAAGAATATATACTAGAAAATAATTCGACAATTTCTGCTCGAGTTTTTTTTTTATATATAATTTTGAATTAGATATTTAGATAGTTAAAACATTATTAATTATTCGAGAATCAATGAGAGCATTTTACAAAAAGAAATACTTAAGAATTAAAAACAAACATACGTTAAAGAAAAAATATTTTTTCAGCAATTCCTTCTCATGAAGCGCTGGTTGAACGAATCATGAGAGAAAATTATTACAATAAAGGTTTTCTTTAAATACACTATCGAAATGTAGCATAGCTATCTGAGAAGATGGATTTTCGCATAAACTGCAAAATGTAATTAAATTAATGTAATCAAATTTTAAAAAAAAAGTGTCGGCTCACGTTATGGAAAAAAATGCGTAAGTTTTGATGCTTCATTCTTTTTTATTTTTCATACTGCTAGCTGAATTAGTAGGTGAAAATTTTCGTAGATTGTACTGAATTGTTGAAGTACCTGTTGGAACTCAAATTAACTGCAGTTTTTTGACAGTATTAACAAGAAAAATAAAAATATTCAAAGTAGGAAAATATTTTACTTTTTTACTCCTTTTTAATTAAGTTGTTTTGTTTCATTTTTGTAAAGATGGGATTTTGTATCTGATTTTATTGATTTCCTGATTATTAGAGTTTTGAAATCTTGTCAACGAAATCATTTTAAGAATACTACTTTTAAAATTATTTCAGAGCTGAATTATAGATTAATAAAATATCTAGTTTAGATTTCTTTTATATGAGTAGCAAAAACTTAAAATAAGTATTATTTATACTTCAATAAAATTTTCATTTCATTTATACCAATGAATTATAAATCAAAGATTGGAAAGCGAAATAAAAAATAAAATTTTAATACGCTAATAAAAATATGTCTTTTAAAAATAGTTTTATTAAAAGTTATTTATACAGAAATTTTGAAGAAAATTTCTAAATCGTGACATTTGAAGTTAGGATCGATTTTTAAACAAGAAATAATTGTTGACCGAAGGCTGTTATTTTGAGAAAGACTTTCTTTCTTAGTATGCACATTATATGTTTAAGAAAAAAATCCCTAAATACATTTTTTCAGTGCATTGAAATAATATACACGCTTGCAGAATATTTTCTTGGACGCATTACTGGAAATCGATAAAAAAACAAGTAGAGAAAACTGTTTTAAAGCACACAATATTTTTGGTACATTATATGAAGAATATTCTTTATTTTAATTTAGTTTCTATTTTTTACGCTTCATCATTTTCATAAATAATACAGTATCTTAAAAAAAAACATTTTTTTCGAAATGTCCACTCAGGGACCACTATCCATATTGATGCCGAAGTTAATAAAGTCAATCGATTGAATGATTAAGTTCTGAAATGCTGCTTATAAAGTATATAAAATACAAAAGAGTACAAAATTTCACGTCAGGATATGAAGGAAGAATGAGAAAATTCCATCTTTAGAAATGCGAACAAGTTGAGTCGCATGAAAGATTATAAAAATTTTGTTGTGAAATTTTGCGCCGAGTTGTTACGAAAATCGCTATTATCAAAATCGCTTTACTCCTCAGAGATATAAATTGATCTTAAAACGGACGAATCCGTCAGAGCGAAAATACATTGACATGGAAGGTAAATGGAATTTGAATTACAACCGGAGCTACATGTGCCATTGCAAATTTATCATCTTCAAGAATAGTTGTACGTTAAGATATTTCAAGTAGGTGTCAGAAGAATGAGTATCAAATAGTCTTTGAACGGCTACCAAAGTATTTGGTTGTATCATATAGTTACGCTAAAATACTTTTGTTTAGTACCTTAAAGTGCGAGACCTAGTAAGATTATAAAACTTTAAATCGCTAGATGAGCTTTTATTCTTATTCTATGAGTGACGATTTCAAAAATAAAAGCATTTCTACTTATGAGTCACATGAATATTTCGTTTTTCGAAGCACCATAAAAGGACCAAGAGGCGGCTATATTCCGGAATTCTCCTTATACAAGGTATAAAGATTACAACATGGATATCAAATTTTCTATGCTTATCTCTTGCTTATCAGTGATCTGCGTCTCTTTGCTGGCGTTATCGGAATCATCTGAAGATTTTAATCGAACCAATTCTCAGCCCCTCCGATATAAAAACTTTAAAAAGAACATGACGTCCTTAATTAAAAGATTTTTTTAATTTCACCAAGACTGAATTCTTTAAGATATTTACATTTCAATACTTAATCTTACATTTATAGTCAAGTGGAGTAGGAAGATAAAAGACGTCGATGGTATAAAATAGTTTATCCAAATACCTTTCAAGGTTACACATTTCACCAAGACATAATAATGCAAAAGAAAAAAAGTCACGGCGCCACATCTCGCACCAACAACAATTTCATTACCAAAACAGATTTTCCGCTCAATGATATCAATCCATCTTGAAACGGGCGAACTCATTGAAGCGCGATTCAATTGACATCGAGGATAAATGGAACTCGAATTGCATCAGGAGCAACATGTGCCTTAGCAAATCTATCATCTTCAAGAATATTTGGACGTACAGAGGTTCCACCGGTTCCTAGTAGGTGCCGAAAGGATGAGGCGTAGTTTGTCAAATGCGGTCATCTCGCTGACACAAAGCAGCATCCATGGTTGCAAATACACTCCATAAAGTGCGCCTCATTAGTCGCCAATAGAAAAGCGTAATGAAATGGACTGAATTCACGCCAAACTGATTCGATGTTTAGCACGCGATGTGAGAACTCAACGATTTATCATCACAGTCCGAACACGTACGAACAATCCCCCTTATTTGACGAACTATTCAGATGAAACAGCGTAGAAATCCCATTGAATGCGGATTTTACCTCCCCTTCATTTCGAGTCACAATAACTTCAAATACCTTTACTCGAGAGCCATTTTGAAAAGATCTCTTAACGAACATTTTATTAAAATTCGATGACATCTAACAAAATAAATTTCTTTCGAATAGTTACCTTTCTAGTTATGTACTTGTTAGGATATGGTTGGATATTTCAGGCATTGTAAATATAGCAACAGATGCAGTTCGAAATTTTAAGTTAAAATTTCAAAGCATAGATAATATACATTGATTTGAATTCCGAAAGATTTGACATTTAATTCATATTTCTTGATATGATTTATTATATTTGTTATTCCTCATCCATTTAGATATTATAAAGTCAGTTCAGAAAATATATAAGTAACTGCAATTACTTTTTAAAAACTTTTCACTTAAGACCTGCAGTCTTTAGAGGCATAAAATCGAGAAAATCACAAACATTTTAAAAATTTTTATCAATGACCTAGTACGTTTAGGCATGGCCTGACTATGGAGAATGAATCAAAGAAAAGGCATTTCGGATGATGTTCCGTGACTGTTCTTTTTACTAGCGCTATTTTAAATTAGCGCTATTAATGTGCGATTTTGCAAGGAATTGCTGTTTTCAGTAACAGCAGTTTATGGAGATCTCCCTGATTACTCTCTAAGCTAAGCCAAAATGTGGACCAGTTTCTCTTGGAATTTCTTCAGAAAGATAATCTATCTCCATACATTGGAGCCTAATCAGATTTCCATCAGTTTTAACTAAGATGCTCCGTGATTTCTTTGATCAATAGACATTTCACCACATTTTCTGTTTATCATGAGTTTTGATTCACGAAATTGATTAGATATGATAAATCAGGTAGATCAGAACGCATATTATATATATATTTGATTTATCTCGCATTATCTGAAAGGAAGTAAATTCTCTTGTGCACAGAAGATTGTGAGAAATTAGTTGAAAATTAAGACTTTCTAAAAGTTTTAACTGAAATTACCTGCATAAAAAAGCATTTTTCAGAAAATACCCTTTATTCCCCATTATCAAGTATTAATTTTTGTGATATTTCAATTAGAAAAACATTTATTAAATTACTTACAAATGCCAAATTTAGAACATCTTCAAAAATTCAAATATTTAAAATTGCCACTGGGAAGTTGGAACTTCATAAAATAAAAGGATATAATTGACAGCTTAATCATATGCAATTGCAGTTTTTCTTTCTTTTAAATAGTAGTCATTGAATGAATATTTAATGAAGTTTTGTAAATCTGAAATACTAAAATTTTAAATTGTAGGTGAACTCAATTAGCTCTATGTACTCTAAAATATTTTTGCCGCACCATATTTTAAACACTTGCAATGTATTCAAAATAAATTTTTTCCTTCCTTAGATTCCTTAACAAAAGCAATGTACGGAAGTTACAAAAAATATTTTTCAATCTTTAAATGAAAATTTCTTTATCCAATAACTTCAATTCAGTCTTGTAACAGAAATTATTAAATATTCATTCACATTGCTTGGTATCATGCATTATCATTATATCTGTTATTATTATATTATATACATTATCATTATATATGTTATTATCATATTCGCATACATAATAATATTTATGGTCCATATACCGATATTTTTATAACAATGTTGATGTTTTTGAAGGCATCTACTTTTTTTTAAATTTCTTTAAAGAATTAGGATTATTCCCTTTTAAATTTTAAATAAAAACGTTACATACAATTTATCAATTCCTAGCAGACTTTATTAATTATAATCTACTGCAGTTTTAAAAAAAATAAATGTTTGTAGTATAAGTAAAAACTATTCGATAGCATTTTAAACAAATATGAATTATATTTTTACTGGACATATCTGGCATGTGTAATTTAAAATGAAATGTAAAAAAATTCTACAACAAGCCCTTTTAATTAACTTCGACTTCTTATCCTAAAATGCATTAATACGATGAAAGGCAATTAGATGAAACATTTGAAGCATCCTTTAAAACTTAAGACCTTAAAAGTTGACATTTTCTTAAATACAGAAACTTCTGTCTTTCTTAAACCTGCAGATTATTTTTATTTAAAAATAATTGCCTAGAATTTGCTTTTTCGGTCCTTCTCGTTTCATCCTTTATTCACATTTTCTACAAAATATTTGCATACATGCTTTTCTTCCAAAATATATCATCTAAATATATATCTTTAGCTGCCAAACACTTCCGTTATTAATTCGTACAAATAAACTTTAAATAAAAAATTTTAATATTTTAGGAACGCTATTAAAATATATTATTCAAATTATATTAAAGTTTCAAAGGAATAGATTCGCTTGTGGTAAAAACGAATAACTTCGACCATACCTTGAACAAATAGGGATTCAAATTTTGCTTGACATCCGTCAAGGGTAGCAGGAATGAAATGTAAACAATTCCAGCACGCGTAGAATATTTATCCTCGACTTCGTACCCTAAAACGGGTTAATACGGTGGAAGGGGAATTTGATGAAACGTTCGACGCATCCGTTAAATCTCAAGGCCTCAAAAAGATTTACATACTCATGGAAAAAAGGAGTCGTTCTTTGAGAAATCTGCATTTTTTTTAAAGTAATAACCCAAAATTTGCTCTTGCGATGCATCTTGTTTCATCTTATATCCTGCAAAAATTCTGGATATATCAAGAAATAGATATGTTTTTTCTAAAATATATCATCTGGATAGATATCATATTTTAGCTGTCAAACAGGCGAGATAAAGGATCCAAAATAACATTGTAACATCTTTTCGCGTACGTTGAAAAAGAAGGCGCCGATTATGGATGAGGTATCATAGCTTTCCCTTTGGCGTCTTTTCTCTCCAGTTCTTGGCGATCAATTGTGATTGATTAGCTGCATCCAATGCAAGAGGTGAAGAAATTTCAAGAATGTGTTGTATCGACATTTAATAGCTTTTCCAGAGAAGAAAAGAAAAAAACGAAACATTGGAAATTCACTTATTAGAAAGAGAAAATCTAATTTTCAGAAAAGCGAGATTCGTTCGAGAAATTCAATAGCTAGAGAAAGAAGCATCCGAAAAAATTCAATAATAGCTAGAAGGGATACTACAGGTAGAAATGATTTATTTTAAAAGCGAATATACAGTTGTAAGATAAATCCTTCATCTGAAACTGAATCACGAAAATTTACAGAAAGTAATAACAGGCATATTGAAGTAAAACTTTTCTCTTTGGAATTAGAAGAAATGTATAACTGCTACATTAAAGCGGCAACATTATTCGACTTAAAATATTCAAAACTGATGAAATTTATCATATTTTCAAAAAGAATTCAACAGATTTCGATGGGAATACTCTTAACATCTTACCGTTCATTTTTCTTTTTAGAAGTTAAAATAAAAATCTCTTCAACTTCTTTTGACCTCAGTGCTCCTTAAATCAAGACAAATATTTCGTCAAATGACGTTAATGGCGACAAATGAGTTGATGCATTAAGTTGATGAAAATGTACTTTGAAGATGAAGAAAAGGAGAAAAAAATGAAATAATCTTTGCAACTCCAATGAAAGGCATTACAAAAAATTTCTTTATTTTTAATGATTTTAGCAAGATGAAAAACCTGAAAATTGAATTCATGGGGGTTTTAAATCTGAACAGCGATTCTGTTTTTTACCTTTCCTTTATTTTCATGCAATTCGTATAAATGCGATAAGCATTTTTTCTAGGAAGCGAACTCCTATTTATATGTAAGGCCTGAAAATGTGCTTAAAAACTTTTGCAAAGAAGTGAACTGCTATTTGTGTAAAGTTATAGCAAAATAATATGATCGCACTTATTACTACCTTAAGCTAAAAACACAAGCCCGTGAAATTGGCAGTATACGATACAGAAAATAGACAATCTCCAAATCTGCTAAATCACGATAACCGCCGATGGAGGGTTCATCAAATAAGTTCATAACAAATCTAAGCAAGGATAGAGAAAGATCAGCATTGGTGTGCTTATCAAAATTGAATAGATAATTTAACGCATTCAATAATATCGCATAATTATAAAAATGCGTGATCTAAATATACGAAACTACTGTTGAATTGCAAAATATAATTCGGTACAATTGAAATTGCAGTCTAAGATAGAAATGCATCACCTAATTTTATTAATAAAGATAAAATAATTTTGGTGTCATTTATGATATAAAAATTTTGTCCTTCACATAAAATTTTAGTAATTCAGTTTTCAAAACATAAATTGCAATACATAACATTAAAACAAATACAACTTGCAAACATAAATTGCAAAAGATCTTAAAACTCCTGCCATTTAATTTTTAAATATTGAATAACACTGTATCTCTATAAAAAACATCAAATGAAACTAATTTATAATGCAGTAGAGTTTTTGAAAGGAAAATATCATTAAGCTGGTGAATCCCACCATTCAGGAACATTTTGCAGAAATCACTTTAACGTTTTGAAAATTGGATAATGAATTAGATCTTAATTTTTTCCAGCATTCAAACACTTGCCATACACGTTTCGAAGCTTCAAAACACTAAACATTGAACTAATAATAAATATCAGAAAAATTGAATTTTGTTTTACCCAAGAATTGAAAAAAAAAAAATACTTTTCATCGACAAGATTCCTAGAAGGAAACAATTTACAAAACCTATTACGGAAGATGATTCGCAACATTAGGCTATTTCATTTTTATATAGAATTTTTTTTCTTTTATTTCAGCTGTTAAGTACATTCCATTTGCTTCCAAGTATTAGAATAACAAAAAAGATATTTCTTCATTCTAAAAAAGTAGCGCAAAACCAAGTAGCACTTTTGTTAATGGAAAACAGCAAAATGCTTGCAGTCAAAGATAAAAAAAATCGTAAATTTTAGCGTAATGTTTCACATTTATGGAAACGGCTATGGAACCTATTAGCGAAATGAGAAATGACTATTATAATGAAATTAAGCTCCCTCTCTCGCTACTTGATTATACGACGTTAAGACTTTAGTAATAGCATTCATTTCTAATGCAGAACAGATCAGAAAAAGATGTTTTAATGACGAAAAATAATTTTTTATATTTCTCAAATGTATTTAAAATACGAGATATATCGTGTCATAGATTTTACTTTGTCTGCTGTATTCAGAAAGGTTTTGCTTTCTAATAAGTCAGTTCATCATTTACGCTGCTTATAGTATATTAATCGGAGTGTAACTTGAATAATGAAACTAGTGATAATATTAATTTCTAATGTTTGACAAATTTGGATCAAATTTGACTTAAAATAATCCCTATAACTTCCAAACGCATTTTAAAATGCGAGAAATACTTCGTCTCAGATTGTGCATCTAGTATTATGTATTATCCTTTGAATATTTTATCTAGATGTATCTTAGAAAATTTAGACTTTCCAATTAGTCAATTAATTATTGCTATTTATATATTTTTGATCATCTATTGCCTGTTTCAGTAAAATTAATAATTTTTATTCTAATTTTCATATTTCTTCCAGAATTTCTTTAAATGACTCCGTTTCTTAATCGTAATCTACACTCAAAAAAATTATGAATTCATTTTGAGATTTCATTTTTGACTCATTTGAGCCGAATCTGCTCAAAATTGATTTTTTAACTTATGAATGTATTTACGTTCTACATTAATAGACCGATTTCCTCTACTATCGTTTTAAATTTCTTATTTCTTATCACTAATCGATACACGAGAAGATTTTGAATTTATATTCGAATTTCAGATTTAGTTATTCGAGTCAAATCTAGTCAAGAATACCTTTTCAATTAAAATTTCTTAAATTGTTTATACTGAATTTTCGTATTATTTAACTCTTCCCTTTTTTTCAAAACTTGTACTTGTGTTCAATTTTAATAAAACCTGATGAGAATTCAACAATAATTATTTATGGAAAAAGCAAATATTCAGCAACAAAAAATTCAAATAAGTTTTTTACTAAATAGTCTAAATATTATAGAATCGAGAACCGAAATTAATTTCAGCTTTAGGACCGACAGAAATAATATGCTTCATTTCTAAAAGCTTGAAATCATAGATATGAAGGCACTTTCTCGTTATAAAATATTTAACCTACTTAGGACTTCACTAAAGAATCTTGGATTATTCGCGTGACTTAGCAAAAATGAAGTTCATTCAAAAAGAAATAAAGCTCAAAGTTATAAAAAAATATTTGAATTAAAAGTTAATTTAATACTTTTAATAAATCTACTTCACTCCAGAATGAAATACAAGCCGGCGCTCTAAAAATATCTTGCAAAAGCGAAAGAATGCTTCGAATAAATTCCTTCCAGTAATGAGATTTTCTTCCTTTAAACTAATTCACACGTATAAAGGCCCGATATTCTACTCTGAGAAATATCCGAAATCACATTTATATAATCGAAATCAAATAAATCGAATGGGACGACTTTCCTCTTGGTACAGTCAAATGCAAATTTTTTTTCGTCCCATAACGCAGCTTTTGATGTTTGATATAAAAAGCTATAAAAAGGAAAAGAAGATGCGGGTAATTGAAAATTGAAGGAATACTTACTGAAAAATAATTTATTTTACTTGCTTTTTCAAGTTTACGGTCTCCTTGGAATTGGGTTTTTTAAAAAAGGAACTATTCAAATAAGAGCTCTCTTGTGGCAATCTTATTTTTGGCTTCGTGCACATCAGCACGTTTCATGCACATCAGCACTCAATAAAGTTAACTTTCCTAACGATCTGAGACGAAATATATTTGGAAATGTCAAATATGCAGATTCAGATGCTTATATTTTCGAATGTTAATGAAATAAAGAGTGATCTAAAGAATCAGAGGGGAAAAATCTCAACTATTGAAAACATTGAAATCAAAAATCAAGAATGATCTAAAAAATAAATGAAAAAATCTAAACTATTGAAAACAAAAAAAAATCAAGAATGATCTAAAAAATAAATGAAAAAATCTAAACTATTGAAAACAAAAAAAAATCAAGTGAAAGTACTCCTAATTTTTTTTGTGTGTATCGTTAATTTCATTGATTCAGAAGTCATTACTTTTGTAATTCTCAGTATTGTAATAAATTATGATTTAAGGAAATGATAATGATAAATTTTACTTAAAATTGTTTTTAAACATTTTTGAACATTTTTAAACATTTCTAAACATAAAAATTCTTAAGTATTAGTGTCTATTGTTAATAGACATGATATTAATGTGCAATCTTAATATAAATGAAAATCATTGTGGGTATGTATGTATTTATATATGTTCCACATTTCCTAAATGAATGCGCCGATTTCAACCAAACTTTACACACTTATTCTTCAAAACACGAAAAAGAATTCTGTTTATATTTCGAAGTGCAGAAGTTAATTAAATTTAAATTAATTAGAAATTTTTCTGTGGTAACTTGTAAACAAATAATCCTAAAAGAACAAGAAATATTTCAACAACTTTTTAAAATTCAGAATTTTACTATTTCAGTGATATCAATTCCATTTTTACACAATTTCTTTCAATTTTTATTAATTTTAAAACATTTAAAAGAATTTAAATTTGTTAATTTTGAATTATTTTATCAACTCCTTTTTAATAAGTTTTATTTTAATACATATCTTTTCATGTAGTTTTCATTTTCATCAAAGTATCAGTTAGAAATGCCTAAAAACAGGAATAAATCAGTTTTTCAAACGGTGGCAAGAAAAGTAAAGCCTTTGCGAGCAAATGCCACATATGCACCTATTGATGTTTCGCTTCAGGCTACGGGAAATTCACCCATATTTTTTTATCCCACAAATTTAATGAAAAAAATTACGTCAAAAATTAATCAAAACATTACGTCATCATAAAATTAAAAATTGTACCTTTTTAACGATACCAATTTCATTTTTGTGCCCTTTTTCTTCCAGTTGTCATTAATTCTTTAAAGATTTCAACGCAGATGGTCTTAAAATAAAGAAATGTGTATGTACTCTTTTACTAAGCAACTTTAAACTTCTCTGTCGCTATTTTTTTTAATTTCTTTTATGATAATACATATTTGTTTTATAACAGTGATTTAATGATAGCCAACATAAGTGCACTTCTAAAAATGTAAGTTTGGAGAGCAAATCGTGCTTGAGTAAAGGATTTTTTTTTGTTGACGAACTAGAATGCATAAGAAGAGCTATTGCAAAAACACATAAGAAAAATTCTAAGAAAGAAGCAGAGAGGATTAATAATTATATGAGGAAAACTACTGATTTAGTTTATTCTCAAGTTTATTATTAATGAAAAATTAATTACTTAAATAACTGTTTCTCAAAATGATCTTTAAACCTTTCTTGTATTTCAGCCTATACGAACAAAATTTGTAAAACAAATATTACAAATATTTCAAACTTATGGAGAAAAATCAGCTTTCGGCGATTTTTAAAATCGTCTACTTCAATTGATATTTTAATCTGTATTAAAAAACATTTCAGACAATAAAAAGGATTTTGTTATATTCGTATTGCAATAAGTTAGGGTTGTAAACAATAAAAGAATATTATAGGAAAGTAGTTTTGTTAAAAAAATTAACATGAAAGGGTTTTAATCTCGGGCAGTATCGGGTTTATCATCTAGTATTATTATAACTCATCTGCGAAATGGGTTTGATGCATCTCCATTTCTAATACACAAGATAAACCATTGACAAATATCAAGCCACGATGATTGCTACTTATTAATGCTACATGGGATTATTACTTGAACTCTTAAAATTTGAAAATACTCT
The DNA here is from genome assembly GCF_947563725.1 of Argiope bruennichi. NCBI lineage: Eukaryota > Metazoa > Arthropoda > Arachnida > Araneae > Araneidae > Argiope > Argiope bruennichi. The sequence goes on along the minus strand of NC_079163.1, from coordinate 115,564,025 downwards.
TTCGGAACTCTCTGTAGTAATAGCTATCTGTTTCTATGATCCAAAAATTAAAAATTTCATATGACTGATGATGTCTGACATTCACTAAAATATCTCCCATGATTTTAGAATACCCATGTAATTATTCCAGAAATTAAAGTTTTCAATAAAGCCATATAAAAAAAGGGTTCCGAGAAATTGCACTCTAAATTATTTTATAAAGTTTGTATCTTTTTCGAGCACAATTAAAAAGGAAAAATTATATGAAATTGCATCTTGCATTTGCTCTCAATATAAGACTCGGTATATTCATCGGTAGAAACGTTGGCTGTTAATGACATAGAATCTCGTATCTATTTATGAATCCGTAAAATTTTTCATTGGTCATCTTAAACTATTCAAGACATAGGTAATGCATTGCACAATCTTGTAATAATTTTAATAATCATTTTGGTCAATATTTGGCCAACAAAGACAAATTTGAAAAAATTTGGAACAAAAATTTATATAAAAGTCTTATACCTTTCATTATCTCTTAGAAAATTCCAATATGTATTTAAATTACCCAAAAATTAAGATATTACTTTTTAAAACAATATTTCAATTAAATAAGTTGATAGCACTCCCGATTGTGAATATAGAGCATAGTATTCTAACTATAAAATTATCCTGCGATATTGTAAAATATCTTTTGACAAAAGCTTTGCACAGGAATTTCTAAATGATAAACTGATTGTTATTTCAACATTTATATACGTGTATAAATAATATGAAATAACACTATAATATTTCCTCTGTATTAAAAAAACTATATTACTGACATCCTCTGTTTTTCATATACTTTTTATATAACATGTCTGTTTCATGTTTTTAGAAAGGGAATTCTGTGCTTAATTTTTCATTCTTATTAAGGTGCTAGAGTTTTGAAATCTTGTTATCCGGTTTCTTCTCCATGAAACAGCCTGTATTAAAATTTTTAGAATTTAACTATCAGCTAATCATTAATTTAATTTTGATCCCTTACTAGTGGAACCATCACGTAGAGACTTTGATAAACAATATATTTCAAAATTAAATTTAGAATTTTTTTTTTAATTTTTCCTTTTTAATATGCAATATAGAGACGTTTTAAAATCAAAATTTATTTATGTCCGTTAAAAGTTACCGGATCCAGTAGTCAAATAAACTAATAATTTACTCGAGAAATCAATTAAAAGCAAATTTTACAGAAAGGACCATGATAATCAAAACACAGCACAGAACAACAAATTCTTCAGTGCTAAAAACTCATTGTATATTATATAAAAATAAGAAAATTAAGCAAATCATTACATTTAAAAATCAAATACCTCCTGCGCAATTAATTGCGATCTTTTTGACAACAAAATCGAAGAAGGTGACAATCTAACGTTTCCAATTACTCTCTTCCAAGTCGACAACCCACCAATCAAGTAATAATTGGAAATTTTAGATAAATTGATGACGACTCAACCTCTTCGAGAAATCACGGTCTGGGAAGCATGGATTCTGCAACAAGATTTAGCGTCTCGTTTATTTAGGTGAAATTATAACGCAATCATAATAGCGCACAACCTTCTCCAAAGATAATGGGCCCAATTTCCTATCCTTAATGAGCAATGAATACCACAAATGTGGACGTTGTATTAGCTCTACCAATCCAGAGACAAATCCATCTCCAGTTCAGATGCCACAGGGGTAACAATGCCAATAAATCCTGTTGAGAATGGGATCTAATTCATATCTTATTCAAAAGCAATTATCTATTACTAAATTCTGTCCATGTTGTAATGGTTCGCCTTTCAACAATGAATAGAAACCCCATACTTATTATTTCCGTTCCTCTTCCCGCTCTAGAATGTATATATAGATTCTGTAGAAAGAACTTAAATCGTGTTAATTATTTCTCTTTGTCAGCTCTGTGAATAGCGCATTTATCAGACATGAAGCTTTTAAAAATTTTTTAAATTTTAGTTATGATGATTCGATTTGCTGATATACATAAATATTGTGATTGGCGTATTTTTAAATGTATTATTCTAAAGTGAATTTTGCAATGCAATACAATGCAATCCTTAAGAAAGATCTTCTAAAGTATTTGCTTGACAAGAAAAAAGAAAATTCAGTTCGTATATTTAACAGATAATAATAATTTTAATAATAATAATTTAATAATTAATTTTTTCTTATGCAATGCTCATTTCTTGAATGTTTTTCTTTAACTTTGCTTATTCCATGTTTGTAATAAAGAAAGTTTTCGCTTAATGAAAACAACTGCAACACCAAAAAATTAAAGTTTATCAAAAACATTTCAAAATGACACAAAAGACTGCTGTTTAAATTGTGTCCGCCATTTAAAGAATTGATTTCAAGCACTAAATTCCTTTTAAAAAATAAACAAATTTCACCTGACAATGAGAAATTGTCGATAGGCCTAAATGAGTTTAAAAGCTATTACCTTTGAAATTTTTTGAATCAAATCATAGGACATAACTATACAGTATAATGCGTGCACATCCCATTATAAATATTATGCTATTATACTATATTATACTTTAATGTTAAATATGATTTCACTTGGATATGGTAAGTAACCCGAGATATGATTTCGCTAATGTTATATGATTTCTAATTTAGTGTTCTTAGAAATTGTTTTTTTATAACGTTATAATTTCGAAAATATATTAAAATAGTTTTTAATCTATTGATAACCAATGGGAGTATACTGCCTCTGAATCAGATACAAATACAGAGTAATGTATCTTAGTTTAGGAGAATCGAATATGAATTTAAACTTCGTTCTTTTGACAAATGTGTCTAAAATTTCGTATAAATCAACAATTTCGGACTCAAAAGCATATTTTAAATTTCATTTTTTTAACTTATCATTTTCTGAGTTATCACAGGCGAATCAATATACAGTCAGCCATTTAACAATACAAAATTGAGGTACAAAGGAGGCAAGTATACAACTTTGGTAAAATTACAATGTATTAAATTTCATTTATATTGCTAATTGCATTCTTCACTAATTTCGTTCACATGCGCGTGAATGGACAAATATCTCTTTAATGAATTTCGTTAAAAAATTTCTACAGATCTGCGATTTTGTTGTAAAGAATCATATCAAATTTTATTTGTCTTGTTTGCTCCCTGAGTTTTTTTTATCCACAACTAAAATTCTAATTTTATTTTTCAAATTTGCTTGTATAAAGCATTCAGATTCATTAAAATCACAAGATCGATTATTTTTTTGATGACCACAATACTTTATATGCTTCGTTTACGAGAACGACAAAAAATGGCTTTCAAGAACTGTTTTCAAAGGCATTTTTTATTACGTCCCTTACTGTAATGCACAATTAATCAATTATTTGTGATAAAATTAAAATCTATTAAGATCTATAAAAAATAATCTATTAATCTTGAATTAGTAATAATAATGACAAACTAATCAAAAGCTGTAGGTTTTCTTATTAAATCGAAATTTTAAAGATAACTTATCAAACTAAAGAATATTGAATACTACAATGGTGAGGAAAGAGGCATGCTTTAAGGTGAGACACGTGGATACCCTAGTTATGAAAACGATCGACAAAGGGAAATTCAACAGTCAAACATGTCATTCGTGTCCTACATGCCCTTTTATTTTGCTGTCTTCGCCATCTCATCCATCCTCGCAAATACATACCTGTTTTGTAACAACCACCTGTGTACTCTTTTCTTTCGACACACGCGATTGAAAATGTTGGTACGTATTACCCTCGACAAAACATTTGTTTCTGATTGAAAATGAATGATTGATGGATTTAAAAGGTCTTTGTTGGCTTATCTCTCTAGATCTGATTTGATTTGATTTGATTTTGTATTTAAGTGTATTTATTCTCCGTGCCCCTTTCTTACCCTTTCAAAGAAAAATAAAAGAGAATCAATAAAAGTCCACAGGAGCTCAACTTTTCCAGGGAAAAAATGAAATATAAGCTCTTAGAAATAGATTTCATATGTTTTTGTCTTTCTTTTTTATTTGGAGATAAGAATATTCTGAAAAACAAATACTGGTTCCAACCGGATCCTTTCATCTTTTTGTTTTTATATTAATGTTGGAAGATCTTTGAATCTTTATTGATAAAACTTTTACTAAGAAAAAATAATTCATAAAAATACTTTAATCAGTGTTTTTTTATTTTAATCTTTTCCCTTTTACTACTTTGACCTCTGGTTCTCAAGCTACAAGTTGGTGCCCTTAAACGCAATAAAAATTAGTAAATTGGAGATGAACTGACAGTTAAATTTAGAAAATATTAAAACAATATCGCCACTGAGAATAAACAAGCATATAACACTCTAAACCTTTAATACATAAAAACGTGAGTAAGAAACCGATTGTAAAATCTCTTCTTTAAAAACATTAAGCAAGTCAAATTAAGTAAATATGTTTGAAAAATAATTCATGACATTGTAGATTTAGAGTATTCAAAAATAGCTCGCATCAGTGATATTCAAATCCCGATTTCATTTCATTCGTGCATTTACATTCTTGAACCGTGAATCCGTAAGTATCAAAAACATAGTATTAAAGGCTTGGCTAACATTATGTTAACCGAAGATCCACTGTGTATATATGTTAACTTATTTCACGTTAATTCTGATATAAGGAAACAAACCTCCTCAAGTAAAAGTTGCATGAAGTCAGAAGAGGTACGTGTTCGTGTGTCATTCTTGTCTTCTCCCTTATTTTCAAAATCGCCTTTCTGCTCTAAAAACAATGTTGTTGCTCAAGGCAGGATTTTAATCTACTTAATGTCTAAATTCTGCTAAGTGAAGTCCTGGTGAAGCTCTTACTAGCACTTAATCTTGCCCAATAGCTGCACCATGCAGTTTCTCAAAAATTAAATAATCTTATTACATCAATTTCTCTCCAAGTTAAAGAATTAAATGCTAAGCTTTTCTTTTAGTTCTTCAGTAAATCCAGATTAAGGTTTAGGCCAAAATGGATTATGGTAAGAGTTTTAATAATTGCTAAAATTCTCAATTAACAGCTTATTTTAAGCCAAGGAAATGTAGGGAAGAATAGATGGAAAAGAAAGTATGCTGGTTAATCACGTTTGAAAAGTTGCACTTACTTAAATTTTGCCGAAATGTGAGAAAAATTATCACACATAACGTATTTACATCTTCCCCATACTTTAATAATTAATAATTCTATGAATAATCAATTATATTTCAATTATTCTTTGATATTTAAAGGTTGGACACATTTTCCTACATTTATAGCGTAAAGATGCAATATACTTGCAAAATTTAATAATAGCACTAGCTGCTACAAGATTCAAAGACTTAGAATACGAGATATATACATACCTTAGCATCATTATCAATTTTTTTGAGGTCCACTTTCCAGTACCAATAGACATAAAATTCCTAATTTAGTTTCCATAAAATTGATGTTGTATTTTATTTTTTTCATTTATTCAAATTATTTCGTTTTATCAATTTACTGGTACCTGGCTACCAATACTCTGATAAAACCAATGGACTGCAAAGGGTTAAGGATTATTGACTTGTAAAGTTGTTTCTTTTGCTTGCTTTATTATTATTTGTTCAGCAGAACACATGCATGTAAAATAGAATTCATTTTCTGGAGAGACATCTCTCACAATTCATTCTTACCACTCAATCCTATTTTAAGATGTAGCTTATACCCATATAAATCACTTCTTGTTCCAATAGATTTTGAGTTATATAATCAGCAAGGCAGAAAACATTCTTTGTGTATTTTATAAATGTAAAGTTTGTTTTATCACGTGCCTACTCGTTTGAAAGACTTTATATCCTATTTTAGAAATTAAATATAGCGTTTATTGAATTAATTATGTTGCGATTACTAAGATATCAAATGATATCCCCAAATTTCCCACAGACATGGAATTAGAAGTTTCGTTGACTTCTGATGTTTGGATTTTGATGGCGTAGAAGACACATTATGCAGTGGCAACTAAACACGAACAGACCAGTGGGAATTGTCTCCCAAAACATTTCTTGTACACTATCTAATAAATATAATTGATTATTATTAATAGCATACCATTCTTGAACAATAGCTACGAAATAGTCTATCAGAGTGCAATCTTTGGTGATTGTTTTTTATGATTATTCGCTGCGATGCAGTTATCGTGTCACATTCAAAGAGTGATAGACTTCCTCCGAATGGATTATGATCAAAATTTGATAGAAATATATAAATTTTGGCTAAAGATCATACACCAAATTTCATCAGTCTAGCTGGAAATTTTTTTTTGAATTATAGTGTTCATATATATATATAGTACATGGGCAGGCAAACAGACAATTCTAAAAATGTTTTTAGTACGTTGGAGAAATGTCAAAAATGAAGATTTGTCAAAATCTGGAGTTTGAATTTTTTTTTTTTTTTTTTTGACGAGTACAGTATTGTCTCTTTGCATAGTTTGTATATTGGAAAATAAAAGCTATAAAGATAAATGTAGTACGAAAAGATGGATAAAAACAATTTCGATAGGTAACTGATTGAATGGAAACATTCCATTTTTCAATCCCCGAATCAGTTTATCCAAAATGAAATTCCTTCAAATAAGGTGCCTTTACAAAGATTAAAGTGCGAGAAATTTTTCTCTCGCGAGATAAAATGGCAACTTAACTCCCCAATCCCATATCCCGCTATTTGCGCATGTTTGAAGTTGATCTGTTTTCTACTACTTTCTTGATATAGTGTGACGAACTTTTAATATTAAAGTGTTGCATATAAATAACAATTCATCTACTTTCAAAACTATTTCCATTCGTTTTATAGATGCGAACATAATTATAGTTCAAAATCCTTTTTTTAGAATGAAATGTGGCTAGTCTTAAAGTTGAGAAAAAACCAGCAATTTCATTCAAAATGTAATTTATTTCAAAGAATAAGATATTATTACTAACTGAAATATCATAAATAGTTGAAAGATAAATATAATAGTATAATACTTTTTTCTCAAAATGCAATTAGTTAATTTATGGTTTCTATCCGATTAAAAATAAAGCATCAAAATCAGTGAAGCTAAACATGGTTTTATTTTCTCAGCTAATTAGAAGAAACATATTTTGGGAACGTTTTCATATTTTGATTTAGCTGAGGGTCCATAGAATATTTGAAACGTTTATGGATTCCAAGTAATATTTGTACTGATTCATATAATTTATGAATTGCAATTTTCGTTTAAAAGATTAAAACTTTCCTAATTCGATGCACGTACCGGCAAATCGATTAAATGGTACAAGTTTTACGTTGCAAAGCATTCAGAAGTGGACAATCAATTAAATTAAGTTTTGTAGTTGAAACATTTCCACAACTGCAAGATAGCGATCATTTATATTGAATGAAATATTTGTATCTCAGCTTTGTGTAAACAATCATTAAATGACTTAAAATAAGATCATAATTTGGGAAGGAGTTCCATTTTCAAATTCCGTAGGTGAAGGGTTAAAATCTTATCTTCCGATTCCAGCCTTCCATTCTTGATGTCGCAATTAAAATTCACCTGTTGAAATTGCCATTCAAAACTTCGTTCGTGATAACAAGAAATCAATTTCTATCATTCAGTATAGGAAGAAAATGTAATTAAAGGCTTCCAGAAGATACGTTTTGATCGATCTTCCTTGGGACTACGTGAGTACCTTTGGGAAATTTTCTACAAAACTCGCGTGCTGGAGTTCTACAACGGTCTTCCACGCATCCTATTAAAGCTTTCCCCGCATTTCGGGTTTTAGCACACTTCGGAAAAAAACAGCGCAAGCACTAATGCTTCTTGCACTTCCCTTTTCTCATGCGTGCATCCTTCAGAATAAATTTGTATCTTAACTGTGTTTCCACTTCGCTTTTAAATATTCAAAAATGCTGACAGTATTCAAAATGGCATATGGACCCTCATTTCACAGATCTTCGATCATGGACAAGAGCCTTCTTCGAGAACTTCGAATGCTAAAGGCGCTCTTTCGCAATGGACTTTTTTCTTTTCTTTCTTGCTGTAGTTATTATTTTTACTCGGAAAATGCTCACGAAGTTTTAAATGCAGTCTTACTCATGATGGGCAAAGAAATAAAACAAGTGTGGTGTTACAGATGGAGATGCCGCATTTGAATTTAAAAACGCCAAGAAAAATCTAAAGTATCGCAATAGCATTTTTAAAAGCGTAGCGATATCTCGATTTCCAGTGAAACTTTGGAGCGAAAGTCATTTGAGGATGAAACTCGTTTTGCATTTTTAATTTAGGGTATTTACGTGATGTTGTAAAGTATAAACATCAAAAGCCAAAAGTGAAGGGGGTGAGGAAGATTCTATCATGATGCAAATATTCTTCTGTTAATGTGGTCATTTTTTAAAATTATTCTTCTCTAAATGGGAGATATGATTCCTTAAATTTTTCCGGTAAAATAAAACCATCAAACCTGTTTCGTTTACTCGAAAATTGCTTGTTTCGGTATACAAGGACCAGTTGAAAGTGGCAATACATTTTTTACTATTTAATCATATCTTTTAAACTTTTAACCTCCATGAAATGTTTATTGGCAATAGACACTTAAAAAGATGGGGTATATATTAAGATGAAATATATTTATTTCTTCATAGAAAATGCTATTTTATTTAATTTTGTATGCAAACGAAATGGTTCTGAAAATATTATCACTTTCTTTTAAAGCTCTAGTTTGTTTTTTAACATGTGAATCACCTATGATTCATACCTACTTTATAATTAAATGACCCTTTTCTCTACAACAGTTAAGATATAGCGAATAAGGGATCATCTAATTAGATGTTCCCAATCATAGGCGTGAATGTTGTCAGCGGAAATTTTAATTTATATCAGGAAAAGCCGTTTTGTAAGATCACTGTACTAAATTTAATTTAAAAACTCCACACTATGCAAGAGTTAGCACATAAGTTCTTATCACTTTCATTTCACGCCTTCATCAATTAATTTTAAATAATTTAATCAATGATTAATAAAAAGGTTATAATTTTGATTTTTAAAAAAGTTTGCATATAAATCAATAAACTAATTGATAATTTTAATTAAAAATTAAGCTCGAATAATTATTTATCTTGAATTTAATTCTTCTAATTTAATTATCTTTAATAATTTTTCTTGAATTCTTCATACTCATTTATAGGCTGGGTAACAAAAGCTCCGCTTCGGACCCCGATGTCTCCAGTTCGAAACATGATTCCATACACTTTCATTCCATTGGACCTAGTGTACGCTAAATATGAAATCCAGAATCAAAAATCTCCCTTAAGAATGATGTGGAAGTTTCATAAAGAAGATTTCAGCTCAAGTATGAGATTCGACATCTGACCTCGATTAAAAAAAAACAAGAGATCCTTTTGAAAATATTGCTTTTATTGCTTCAAAACGGGAATTTGATACAACTAAACTAAAAATAAACTACACTCCTTTATGTATACTAACTCAAACCTTTCTAAAACTGATATGCATTTCAAATTTAATGCAAGTTATTAATTATTTACTCAAGTAAGAATTTGTAGCAATTAAACTTTTTCGTATAAAAATTTTTAACTGCCATTTCAAATTTATTAATTTTTTCTAAGAATAAAGGAACTAAAATACATAGAATTTATGCCTTGATAGTAAATTAAAATTTGGTTTTCAACACTTTATATCAAAAGAGTTAAAATTTTAAATATTCTTACATAAAATTTAAATATACACTCAAGTCTATAATCTTAGTATTATTCTGTACTTCCCAATTCTCAATTTCAAAATAATTCTTTACGTTGGAAAAATTTGAAAAAATATCAGTTGTATCCAATTTAACAAATAATCAAAACCTGATTTATCTCCCTGAAAAAATAAGATTTTTGAAAACGCATTTTGTGGGAAATTAACATAAGTAATAAAACTTCAAAACATTTTCAAATTATTTTTTAAATTTTATATTCAATTTACAGCTTATTATTAGGCAACTTGAATCATTGTTGGTTAAATGTTCTCTGTTTAACACGACCGCTTAAAAAATATTATGTGAGAAATTTACTTCTACGCTTATCTTTGAAAATGTTAATCTAAAAAAAAAATTGCTGAGAAATGGTAAATTGTCTATGATTCTGTGATTTTCTATGATTATTCGAAATTCAATTCAACATATCTTTTTATCAAAATTTATTTCGATAAATGCAATATTATATTAAAATTATTCAAGAAATGATTCATGAACATATTTATGAATACAAATATTTCGAAATAAATTAAAGAGTATATTTCTTGCTTCACTAAGTACTAATTTCCATTCTAAATCAGAATTTAACTGCAAGAGAAAAAATTTTGTGATACCAAAATTTAATAAAATCTCAGCTCCTATATTTCGTGTTGGAGTGTGTTTTTAGTTACTCTAAGTCATGTTCATATTCTGTTATAACATCAATTCATTATCATGTGATACAAGTCAAGTGGACTTCGCCAATTTAATTTGAGAATCCATTGCACGTCCTGCAGGAGAAAAACAGCTTACCATCGCAGCATGGCATGTGAAAAAGTGAAATTGGATATTTGATTATATTTTCATGTTTATTTGTGGTGCCACCTGAATACACCCCATTATTCTGACCCTGTGATTTCTTTGGGTTTTTTTTCTTCATTTTTTTAAGTAAAATGTTTTCCACTGAGCACTTGAGCCTTCAACTAAAAACCTTTGATTCTCCATAATTCATCTGTTCAATGTATGAAATTTAAGAAATTAAAAATAATTTCATACATTAAAAATGCAATATATAGAGTGTTCAAAATCTAATTTATTATCTTTTCATAGTAATTAAATATGCATCATTACCCAGCACAGAACCGAGAATGCATTTTCTCCAAAGATAAAAGTACTTTATCGATAGATTTTTGTAGACATAAGATATTTATCATCATAAATTTCATAAGTAAACACGTAAGAAAATTAATGAAGCAAGCTTTTTAAACTATTCAAATAAGATTTTTAAAGACTAAGAATATTAATTGACATCATTTATGGATTTAATATACTTTGCTTAGCTTGAATTTATGAAAATAATTATGCGCATTTCATCAATTTAGTTCAAAAATATTTAACCATCAAGTATTTATTCATTTAAAGATTGTTTTAACTCCGAGGCACATGATTTTAAAGAAAATAAAATTCTTAGTTGCACATAATTATTATTTCAAAACAGAGTGGGACAAATATAAACCCGCCGTTTCATAGATTCAAAATTAGTATAAAACAAACATTTTTATTATAAAACTGTTTATTCATTCATAATAAAACAACACATTCCGTTATGAACAACAACAATTTACTGCATCGCACAAGGTGCCAATATTATGCACAGTAGCACACACAATTTATTGACGAGTTCCGATTTGTATAAAATTTTTTCATTTATTTGCACATTTACCTTTGGTGCATAGCATTGGAAACTAAATGAAAATTTTAAAATATTAAACAACGAGTAATTTCATCTTTTCGAGGTGGGTTAAAATATATCCCACCAAGCATAAAAGGCTGAACAATAGTTGGGACAGTTTTTAACCCACCTAGTTCCAAAAAGTAAATGGATGACCATTAGTTAAATTCTTTGAATAGTTCTTTCTAAAAAATTTCATTCCTTCCTTAACAATTCTAATTCTGAAAGCATATTGATACAAAATATTGCTTCGAAGACATATTAAACTTACAAAATTCTCAAAAATATTAATTGATTAGTGGGTTTTTTAATACCCTTATTGATAGGTTATATGATATAGATACATTTCAAGCAATAAAACCGAAACTGAAAGCCAATTCAAATTACAGATATTGTAATTTATACCAATGAAGATATAAATAATATATATTACAGATATAAATAATATATATTACAGATATAAATAATATATTAAAGATATAAATAAGAAAGATTTCACAATTTATGATGTGAATGCTTTTATTAGTCCCATTTATATTGCATACATGAATTGTAATTATTGCAAGACGAAATTAAACAAAAATAATTTCGCGATATTTCATCTTAAGAAAAATAAAGAAACACTGATTATTGTCGTATAATCCGCATAATCAATTCATCTCTTCCCCGCCAGATGAAATATGCGTTCATTAGCAAGATGTAGGCTTGCTTGTAGGCAGCAGCTTCTACAAAGCAGAAGCACATGGAGTTGACTTTGAAAGCATAAGGCGTGAAACTTTTCACACATCGTCAATTTTTAATCCAATATATCATCTTCATTAAGTAAATTAGTCATTAAACATGTACGAACCTTTCTGGAAAAGATGGAATCGGGAACATTGGCTGTTCTTCCGACTGATACAGGTAGAAAATTTGAGAAGACTTTGGAAATAAAGATTTCTCATTTAAAATGCATATCTATACCTATACCGCGCATTTGATTAGGGCTGTCATTTCAATAATAGGATAATGTGATTTCAGGCTTTAAAAAGGCTTAATTTCTTATGATTTAGAATTCTGATATTCTTGGCAGCCTAATTGTATATTTAATGCATTCATCTTTTCATTTAAAGACTAATATGTATAAATTAGGGATTATTTTAAGAAGATACTTTGTGCATATATGCTTTTACTTTCTAGTATGAAACATGCTAAATATTACAATCGTGAAAAATTTCGATGATGAGATTTTGTTGAATCTATGTTTTAGACTTCTATGAACCCGAAAAACCATTTCCAAAACTATGTCTGTCTGTCGATCTGTGAATATGGAGTGAGCTAAATGGATGAAGTTATGTATATGGTTTTATCGAAATGCCCATTTGTATCAAATTTTGTATCAAATCTCTGCGTGTCTATAGGTTCCTGTAGGCATCTGAATGTGTTTACTCGAAAAAGTAAGTAGTTAAGATACCCGATATTTGCTTTATCGTCTATGCACGAAACTGCGGTAAACCAATTGATCAAAGGACCTATTAAATTATTACCAATTAATCAATACACAAAATGCAAACTTTATTTTCATTTTTGTTATTGTACAAAACTCAACATAAAATATTCCTTAAAAATGAATAGGCTATATGAGTAGGTGGGGAACAGTTTCTTTCATTTGAGTGAGTGTCATAATTTCCTGCATTCGTTTGTTTTTGGAATTCCTTTTAAAAATGCATTTAAAGCATTTTTAAAAGGAATTCCGTAAACATTTTAGAAACAATTTTGTGCAATTTAATTAGCTTTTGGGAATCCGCAGATCTTTCAATTAACACAACCCAGCGATGATAAACAACAAGAGTACCAGATTTCTGTTATTTTCTTTCCATTCTTGCTTAATATTTCTTATTTTTACATCAAATTAAAAAGATTATCAGAAATATGGTTAGCTAATATCTTTTAAATCTAATTGTATTGTTAACATTTATTTTGTATTTTAAAAATTGCCTGAAATAGATTTTGGACCGCTTATTGGCAAATGCGCGAAAAGGGTTTCCTTAACTTAAATTCTTAGAAGTGGAAAATTAATATAAGATTTTCAGAAATTATATCTCAACCATTAGAGTTAAAATATTAGTAAAAGAAAACTAAAAGCAAAAGGTAATCTTTATTGCAAAATTTACTTTTAACATATACAAAAATCAACCATTAATTTTTTTTTTATCTCCATTAAATATTTTCTTACACTCTTCTGTAGCCAAAATGTTTTTTTTTTCTTTTCCAGAACAGAAGTCTCCGCTGAATACTATATATTCCAGCTACTTATCTAATCTATTAACTATTACCTCCAAAATAATAATTCTGGATCAAATTCATAAAACCGTCTACAAAATTGCCTTGATTTTTTTATTCTTGCATAACTTCTACTTAATGTTTCAGTTCGATCAATTTTATTAATTATTTTTATATTTGCAATAATCCAATAAAGGTTCGTATTTTGTACTAGAAATAACATTTTTATTATTCAGTCCCCCAGGAAATTTAAGATAGACAAGCATAAAATAAGAACAGATTGTAAGAGAAAGCTTTGGAATGGATAATCGACACCACGAGTTACCACACTGGGTAACGTTAACCTCAGTGATGCCATAATCTTCATAATGTTATCCAATTACCTGTAATTACCGACTGTGTTATCAGAATCGCGTAGTAACATTAAAAGACTAGAGGCAAATTATAGCCTACATGCGTGCTTCTACTCATCCTTTTAAAGCACCGTCCGCGTCATTTCGTAACACAATGACTGGCAAATTTTAGCCATATAAGATATCAAATTATAAATAAATTATTTATATATTTGTCTGCCTCGACAGTTAATTTCGATCTTAAGGAGAATGCTTTAAGTCTGAAAATGAACGATACTGCATAATTTAATATTTCCCTGTTTTAATTGACACTGCAGTTAATTCTAAATGTGACCGTTTTCCTTAGAATATTTAATATAACTACTTATAATATTCATAAATATTCCTTTCAAATTATTTAAATGAAAACCGCATTTACTGATCACAATAAAACTACGTTAATTAAAAAAGATATTTATACTGGTTTAATAGCAAAGTTTTAAGGATAATATTAAAATAAAGCTTTACATATTAGTTATTTTAATTAAAAATAATAAATTAAAACCTCCATACTACTTAAATGTTATTTCTTGCTCATTATTTTTATGCTTTTAATTTACTTGACTTCTTTCGTGCTTGTAAAAAATTGCATCGAGTTTTTACTCGCGGGCTTGATGTTTTAAGAATTCTAAAATTGCCAATTGCCATAAAATTCCAATGCCAATATTTTCAAGCTTAATTTAGGTCAATCAATTCATTTCAATCACATTTTGGATCCATACGAGAGGTGTCATTTGGTAGAAAAAAAGATTACAAGATCCAATAATATTTATAAAAAATATGAAAAAAACAAATGCAAATTTTTTAAAGTGGTTTTAGAATCACGCTTTCTATTGATGTTCTAAAAAACTATTCTATTTTTACAATAAAAAATGATGAGATTCAAGCAAAAACGTAAAGGCATGAGGTGGTTCTAAAAAAAGACAAAATTTAATTGCAATGAATACTATAACCATTAACTCGTATGAATATACCATGGTTCCTGACTTTTATTTCTAACTGTGCCTCTGTACGGTCATAGTTTCGAAAAGGAAATCTTAATCATGGTTAAAAATATAACTGCCAATATAAAAGAATAAAATTTATCACTATTTATAACTTCAAACTTGTTTTCCTTTCCCAGGAAAAATGCATTTTATATATGTTAATATTATGTCATAATAATAGAAGCCAGATTGCTACATTAAGACACAATATGTATGTATTAACAATGGTGCATGCATCTTCAGATATTTCGAACCAATTAACTACTTAATATGTTGGTTCACTAACTCCATTTGAATCGTGCCTGTGTTCCACGTCTATGATCAGATGATCCCCTTTATATCATAATTAATAGAGAAGGGGGCATTTCATTAAATAGAAGGGGGAGATTGAAGGCATGAGTAATGGTAAAGAACATGTTCATATATATGATATAATTACTATAATTTTAAACTTCAACTGAAATAAAACCATCTAAACATTGAAAACAATGCAATGATGAATTGAAATACATAAACATCAAGAGCTTTATCGACACTAAGTTGAGTTAGATAAGACAATTAATTGGTTAAATTTGAATGCGTTTTAAACTAGTTTTTATAATTGTATAATTTTGATAATTGTTATCAATTTTTTAAACCATGAAATAATATCAAAAGGTAATTTAAATTAAGTTGCATTCAAAATGACTTAACAGTCTTCATCTGTTCATGTTTTAAAAACTTGAAAGAAATTTTGACTCCTACTTATGAAAGTTTAAAAATTGTTTTGCATTTTTTTTAAAAAAAAGCATCTTAATTGGATAGGATTGTTTTCAGTTTTGATTTGCGAACCATGAAACACAGTTCAGAGAAGGAAGCACTTTTTTTGCAATTCTTGAAGGGAAAAAAATCTTTTTCTCGAGAACACTTTTCATATAAAAACTTATTATGGCTATGAGCGCGGAAATAAAATTCTTAATAACAGAAAGGTGCTCATTATTTCAAAAGAGAAAAAAAGGCTAGAAAAAAGTTAACCAATTTAAATAATGAATTTAAACTTCAAAGACAAGAAGCCGGCAAAAAAATTAAGTCTCCGTGAACGTTAATGCTTTGACTGCTAACGAGATCTAGTCCTCTTATTAAAAGAAAAATGGCGAGAAGAAGTTGAAAAATTCAGTGAAATTAGTAATACTTCAAGTACTTTCTCACCAAGTGAATGATACACTGACAGCAAGCCTAAGTGATTAAAATGTAACAAATGAAAATAATACAATGAATCAAATGTTTTATCAATATTAATTGTTTGAGTTCTTGCATTTTTTTATTTATTAAATGGAAATAAAAGTTATTAATTTATTTAAATTACCTCGCAAAATGTCTTTTGATTTCGATTAGTTTTATTATATTAGATTCCCGATTTGAAGCTGCACAAAACAGCGTAGTCAAGATAAGTAGCGCCTGTGGCATAATATGACCTTTTTGCCCCAGCCATTATCAGTAGCTTTACAACGGAAAATGACGGGGTTTTTTTCCCCCATTCTCTCATGATATTCGACTTTAAAAAGTATACGTTACGTTACAAATTTTGTACGTTTACGCTACCATGGCGCTACCTAAGACAGACTCTTGCAGTATCTATATCCCCTTGCATCCAAATCGCTGTCGGGAGGAATATTTTGAGTAAACCTCATCTTGAATTTTGTTCAAATGACCAGGAATAAGCAAGCGCCGCCGAGTCTCTTTCTCCTTGCAAATTTCCGCTCTACACCATAGAGAGGATATTCGAACATCGATGGCTTAACAAGAACCCTATAAACCGCAGAATTCCCATGCAGTCTGATGTCGAACCCAAGACTCTGCCAGCAAGCCACAATAACAATATAACTAATCAAATTTTATACTAGTTAATAAAGCATTAAATATTTCTCAAGCACTAACAGTTAAACCAAAATAATTTAAATATTTATGTAAACGTATAAAAAAATGTATAACAATTGTATCTTTTTCAATGATTCAGTATAAAAACTGCATAAAACTTGAAAATACTAGTCATTTTATGCTAGGAAATAGTTTTCTTGCAGTGTTTAAGTATTAAATAACCGATTTGAAATATAATTTTGTCATTGCATTTTCGTTATAAAAAAAATCATAAATACCGTTAAATTTGAGTTTGACGATGCCTTTTAAAACTTCAAAAATAAAACTTGAAAAATGCACGGTGTTTTTAAAATATGTCCGTAAGTTGATGTTTATGTAGAAATTGATTACTGCCTAGGGAAATGAGCTTGAGTTTATGCCTATATTAATATTAGATGTCAACATTTTGCACAAACTACAATATATCAACAAGTATTTAAAAAAAACCTGTATTTTCTCCGTTGCTTAGCTCTTCTCTTCGATTAAAAATTTCTTCGTCTGGTTTTTTTCACAAATAAAGGCTTGTAGAAACTCGGATAAAAATTAAACATTTTTCATTAAAAAAAATATAATCTTAAGAAAAAGGATTTTTTTTTTATGATACGCTTTTATTAAATATGGCTTGTTTTATTTTTGTAAAGAGAGAATCTTATAACTGATTTTTCTCCACGTTTCCTGATGTGCTTCAATTTGAAAATTTTGTATATTTGAGTATTTTCGATGAGATAAAAAAAAAGGGGCTTTTTAAATAGCATTTTACATTTTAGAGCTTTACTGGAAGTATGTTTTTAAAAATCATTTTTGCCAATTTTCTTTCTTTCTTTGTCCAATCTTGTCTTTATCTACAACAAAAAATATTGTAGGACTTCGAATGGAAAAACTCATGATATTTTATACTTTCAATTAAAATATGAAGGAAACTTTTTTGTATAGTAATAAAAATATTTTAAAAATCACATTAAATTTATTTTATTTAATATGGAATACTTCTTCCATCTCAAAAGAACTTATTCTAAATATACTGAATACATTTTACTTGTATTCCTTGAATATTCTACATCTACAAAAAGATAAATCTAAATTAATCTCGTTTTCATTACACCTATTATACTGGATTTATTTTGAATCCAACATAAGTGCTTGCTGCCACTCTTTTGAAAATCTTCATATTTTCAAACTTTTACTGCATTTTAAAATTATAAACAAGAAATATCATCATCATCTTTATTTTTATTAGGTGATTTTTAGGTTTGTAATTAATCGGGGAATAGAACTTCCTGATTAACATCAAAACATGAAAGTTTATTTTTAAACTAATAAAGCTTAATGCTTATGCATATCAAAGAATTTCTTTCACTAGAACCTACATGAAAAAAAAAGGAAATATTGACCGAGTTAGAAAATAAATCATTCTAGATGATAAAGAATTTCCTTCCGGTTTTTACTTTATAAAAACTATAGCAGAATTTAATAATATGACTGAAGTATTATGAGAAACTGATAAAATAAGGAGTGGAAATAAGAGAAAAGTAGTATGAATTAATGACTTCAAAATTTTTGAATGTAATGGCATACAAAAAGCAACTTTTATTATGTTTATTTTTAGAACTGGATCTTCCTATAATTCTCACTATTTTTTTTAACTTTTCATGCAATTTCGCGCTATTAAATTGAACATGTCACTAACATTTTCATATAACTATTTCTTATATGAAATCAATGTTTTACAAAGAGGGTTCTGTTTAATTATCCATGTAATGCATCTGATTGTTAGAATAATGTACATATATTGTACGCACATATAAAACCATAGCTTTAACGCGAAAGGAAAAAAATTTTAAAAATATTAATGGTATACTAGTTTAATATTTCCAAAAGTAATTTTTTTCCTTCTAAAAGCTTCATTTCGAAACATTTTGTAAATAAATCTGAAAGAAGTCTCAACCAATATTTCTCTTCCCATGACGAAATAAAATTAAAATTGAATTAAATTCAAACAAATAAGTGAAAATTAAATAACATACATTTTAGCGAATCTGAAGCAACAGATTATGACAGAAATGTTAGTCAGCAAATCAATATTAGTCATCTTGAAGTTTCTGTTTTGAAGATAAGCAAATGCTACTTTTGCACGTAAAGCAGTAGTAATTACCTCTTATTAATCAAATTACCGAATATACCCGAGCAGACACCCTTTCTCAGATTATTTATTTATATCACATGAACAGAGAATGTTTGATTCCGAAACATTTTAAATGAGCCAGGTGTGCTTACAAAGTTAATAATTGATGGAATCTATTCTCGAATCTGCGGCTCTCTGGTTGCAAAATCAACACTCAATCATAAGGCAAGAAAGGAATGATACTAATAACTCAGTCTGTCATACACTGAATAAACGAATAACATAAAACCATTCAGCCTAGCAAAAGTAGATTTTTGAACTAATGGGGATAGTCTCTCTGAAAATGTCCCGCATACTACCCAATAAAAATGTTAATTCCCTCTACCTTCGCATAAAAATTGTTGATTTGTGGCAAGGCTGTGAACGATACGCTCAGATTTTTATTTTCAAAGTAGCACACATGAACGTTTTCCACTTTGTAATTAAGTGGAGAAAACCGAGTATACATTTTGAGTGTCATTTTGCCAACCGATTAAAATCAAAATTTAACTCGGAACTAAGATTTCAGTAATAATATCACATACTGAAATTCATTTAAATCGCTGTATTTTTGATTTATCACGTTTATATACAGACGAAAGTACAGATCAAAAAAGAATCATCCGTCGATGAATTTGGAGTTTAAAATTTTCATATAAATCTACACTTTAGATTTTTAAAACTGCGCACTAAATTTTACTTATTATTTGTTGCTATTATTCCTAGATTTTTTTTTGTTGCTATCGCTCTTACCCTCGGCTGGAAAAAATTCATGTGGATGGATTTCTTCAAACTTTTATATAAAAAAATCTATAAATTTGGTATAAATGCCAAATAGCAAATTTCTTCCGTCTACCTGAAAGAAGTTTTGTTTTATCTTGTTATAGACAGACAATCAAAATTCTAATAATCTATCTTTTGGATTCTGGGAAATTCGTCAAAACTTTGAGCTAGATACGAATTATTTCACAATTAGAATATTTTATCATTTCAGAGTAAAAATTATCTAATTAAAAATAATTGCAATATCTGATCAAACTCTCAAATGTAGGCTTAATTATTCTTAAGGCGATGAAGATAAATTTTAAAATCGATGGAGTAACCAATAAACTTTCAATGTCACAAAATTATACCTTTTAAAAATGTTATTTACTATTTAACCTGTTTACGTAAATGCCGTCTATGACCATTCAATGTTCATGAACGTAGATGAAAATGATAGCAATAACTGCCGTATATTCTCAAAATTATAAATAATTGACTAGACTGTATATCATAGTTAAATCAATTTCCTAAAAAATTCTTCCAATTTTTTTTTCCAAAAATAAGTGATGGAATTTGCTATTTAAATGGTACGGTTGTTTTATTACAATTATTCCTAGAACTAGAAAGAGCTGCTTGCGCATGCGTGTGTATAGAATTCAACGACGCGCATAACCACACACATTCAGACATTTTGTTTCAGTCTATTTTAAAGTGTGATTTATATTAATTTGAAATTATTACTAAAAGTATTCTGCTTTTTTTTTTTTTCGTTTTCTTGGAGTATATTATTTTTTTACCATTATGGACCGTCATGGGGGAGAAAAGATTGAAGAAAGGAAGATTATTATGGAAGTGATAAGACTTTTTTTTAAAATTAACTGAATTTTTGGGCTATATAAAATTATTTGTTTATAAAAATATTTTTCCTTATTCTCAAAAAATATGATGGTCTGTACATCTACTAAAACATCTATATCCATCCGTCTTTTGTATATCAAAGCACTCGAGCTATTAAAACTAAATGGCATCTACAGACATCCACTCTTTCATAGGACAATTCACTAAAAAATATTATATTC
This sequence comes from Argiope bruennichi, assembly GCF_947563725.1. NCBI lineage: Eukaryota > Metazoa > Arthropoda > Arachnida > Araneae > Araneidae > Argiope > Argiope bruennichi. The sequence continues at coordinate 115,543,023 of NC_079163.1, read as the reverse complement.
TGTAAGTATGAAATCTTGAAGAAACCACCACCACCCTTTAAGAACCAACTAATTAACAAAAAAAACCGCTTTCGTTGTCCATCACTGATTTCAAAATGAACGTCAACGGGTTAAAAATAACTTCTATGTTTGTTCAAAATCTCAGTTTTTGACGATTAATTACAAAATGGGTTGTTCACAAGACGATGAAAAGTTTTTGTAATATATTGTGAAATACTTTATTCCAAGAATTTCGTTTGAAAACTAAATCCTAAGAAAAGATATTCTAAGAAAAATTGAGATTTTTCTGAAACAAAATAATATAAAAAAGAATGCTTAGTCAACCGCAAGAACTGCGTGCTTTCATGAGTTTTTATTTTCTGCTCCCATAAACTCATCATAGATACCGAGAAATAAAATTATTTTCTTTTATTAAGCAAATGTACTGCATCTTAAGAGCATTTGAAGTTTTTTAAACCTTTTATCTATACCTGATTAGTTCCGAACTTTGTAAAGTTAACGCTTAGTTGAAGCAACGAAGTTCTCTCAAACTTTTGAAGTATTAACTTGTTTCAAACATGTTTCTCTTTAAGCTAAAAATAGCATTCGTGTTCATAAGAAAATCATACTATAAATTTCTATTTTTGTAATAAGCAGATCATTTTTTAATTCATTTCCATTTTTCCTACTAAAACTAACTTACTTTCAAAAATAGTTTCAGTTTAAGAATGTTCAGACTAAAAATTGATTGAAATATTTGATGAGCTCAATGCACTCTTAAAAGACGTGCAGCGAATAAGATATGCAAAAATTAAATAAATTAAAATATAAGTTAATTTTGAAGTTGTCTGAACATTTTGAAATAGAAATATGTAATAGTGTTCTCGATTTTCTCATATACTTCCCAAAATATTGCGCGTTTTGTGATTAAATTCGTCTTGCAGTAAGCAGAAATACCTATATAGTTTTAAAAACTCTTCTGTCATTCGATATGCTCAAAAAATTCCCATTAATCTTCAATTTTAGTTTGGGGATCACATAATAAATTCCCTATAACTAAATGAGTTACATTTTTCACTTTCTCATACACATGCTTAACCATAGACATATCAAAGGATAGTCAACTCGGCGATAGATTTCATCAGAAATTCGGTACTAATACGATTCTTCTAATAAAATAATATCCCAAAGTCACCTATTCAGCTCGGAATTTTGATTTCACTCGTGAAATTTTAAATAACGAAGTATAACGTGTAATTAAATGCTAGATTATACGTAAAGTTATCTTACAACAATGGTGTCACTTGAAATAACCATTGTGAAAGGAAATGGACAGTTTTAAATTTATAGGTAACTAGGCGCATTGATATTTTAAAGCATGAATCCAACAAATTCATCAAAATAAACTCTTCAAATATACGTGTATTAAATGGACCAATACAAATATTTGTTTCAACATGGAGTTTCAAGCTCAATTTAACATACTTTCTACGTTTATTACTTTTGAACATTTACTTCGAATTCTCATAATCATCATTTATAGGCGATAAAAGTGTATGTTGTTTATAAGAGTAAAAAAAATCAAAATATCTGTTCAAGCAATTTAAATCCACTGATTTGAGAATCAGTTTCGATTTCTCACATCAAGTATTTTCCTATAGAATTGCATAACCGATTCCCAACAAATCAATTCATCTTCCGAATTTCCCTGTCTCATTTGATTATTATAAAATCAACGAGCTATCTTAAATGCGAAAGAATTAAATATATTGCAATCAATTACGAGAAAATAGAATTTGGCCACAAGCCATCAAGGATAAATAAAAGCAACTTGATTGTGGTAAAATGGATACTGGATGATAAATTGTGTTTGCTATTTCATTAAATCATTATTAAAAGACCATTGAGCATTATACATATAAAAGATCCTCTTTCTGACTTACTTAACTGCATCATTTAACTCCAAAACATTATTCAAGAAACTGAAAATGAGAGAAATTAAAATGATTAATCTTATTCTAAAGATTAAATGGAAAAGTACATTTTTATCTCGAGGAACGTTTCCAAAGAAAGATATATATAGAATTATAGAGAATTTGAAAGAATCGCAAAATCTTTATATATAATGACATTGACTTGTTCATTGAATTCAAGATTTTTTTTATAATTGACTTTTCCTATACTGAATTAATTTTCCAGACACTTTTTAAACTTTATTTTTGCCCTATTAGATGAATTTTAATTGAGAATAGCCCCATGAAAATGGAAAACACGTTTCAAAATAAGATAATTTTAGCTTTTAACTACCACTTCTATTTACTTTCGAAACTATATTCTTAGCAGTATTGCGAGTCCAGTCAGGAAAAAGGGTCGTATTATAGTTAAAGCGAATCTTTAAAGTGTTGTCAGGATGTTAAGAATTAAATTGTTAGTCAAAATAAAAATTGGATTCAAATTCGAGATAAGAATCAACGAGGTACTCTTAAAAATCTCGCGTGTCCTTCGCTTTCTTATAGAGATTAAAATAATAATTCTCCTATACCTAATAAAATATGTTATTTAATTGGGAGGTTAAATCCATAGTTCAAGCGATTCGTCTTGCTAATTTGAAATGAATGAGTCGAATTTCTAACACAAGCAAGCACATAAATCATTAGTTGAAACAATAAACGCTATTCATATAAAAACTATTACAAATCATAAATGAAAGAAGGTTTGCCTTTTTAAGCAAATTTAAAAAGAATTTTTGCGTATCGTTAATTTATTACTGGGAAAAAAAATATACGATAGTAATGCTTCGATGCCAAAACAGTCTTATTAAAACCCTTTCTAGAAAAGGCATCACAAATTGAAATGATATGCAAATTACATGAGAGAAGACAAAGTTACAAAAACAGTTTTAATTAGTAATGATAAATAAGCCAAAATGACTGGAAAAGTGTATATTTGAAATTATGGATTGGAAAAATATACCAATTTTTAAAAATCTCTCAAATTTAATAAACGATTGATCTCAAAGAATTTTTCTTGATGGAAATATTGTGTGTACAACTGAAGTTCACAAAAAGAAGGAAACGTATACACTACTTTACTTCAACGATGCCTAAATATTAATATTGCATCGCATGATAAGCCAGGATTGGATAATTTAATTTGTTATATTACTGTCCCATTTTGAAACCGCGCAAGGCCCATCATGTTAAACTATGAATACAAATGAAAGCATAAATATGGTATGACAGATGTTAGGATGAGCCTTCTAAATAGCTTTTTTTCTAATGACATTTTTTACATTTTTCAAAATAAATTTTTTACATACTCAAAGTCTAAGTTTACATAAAAGTTCCCAACCTCATTTTTTTACATGTTACACATATTACAATCACTTCAGAAATGAATCAACACAAACCAGATGAAAGAAAAGTTAGATTTTTTATATTCACTTTCCATCCAAATAAATAACGATCCTTATGATGTTAAAGATGAGCTAATAAGGAAAATGACAATGTTGGCATTCAACTCTAATATTTTCAACGAAACACAAATAATCTTATTTAAAATATATAATTTTATGTCATTCAAATTCATAGTTTTCTAAGTAGATAAATTGATTTGAACAATATCTAAGCATTTTTAACTCTAACAAGCAGTACCACAAGAAATTTATTACAAAATCAGTGAAGATAACATTCAGCAAAATTTAATTAAATTCGATTTTATGTTTACTAGTCCCAAACATTAGCTGAAGGTTTGCTAATATTATTTAAGTTTCAAAAATGTTGAGATAATTCAATTTGAGAATATAGAATTTGAAGTAAAGTAATCGAATTAAAAAAATTATAAACATTTTTTAGGTTAAAATAAAAGAAATATTGTAATTAATATGTTTAGATTTTCCGATTCCGTTGTTTCTCAGCCATTTTATTCATTGAATGAAACGTTAAGTTCTGCGTATTTTTTTATGACTACACAAGAATTTTTAAGAAAGCTTGTTGCGATTTCAAAGGATTATTTAAATTTTCCATGTCTTTATTTTGTTATGTCATAATTTAATATGTTTATTAAATTTTCTTAATATTCATAATACCAATAGCTAATTTTGAACTATGAACTAGTAGGGTAATTAGGAATTCATTCTTCCGTACACATTAGCTGATTATGTTGAAACAAATTTCAAAAGTTAATTTCATCCAAAAGAGAAAATATTTCTTAAACTCTGAAAAATCTATTTTCAATTGAAAATTTTAGTAAAGCATAGGTACTCGTACTCACGATTTCATTTAACCGTATATTTATTCAAACGCAAAAAAATCAAAATAAGAATTCCCAGTTCAGTTATTCTGAGTTTAAGATAAATTTTTATTTTATTCGTTGGCTTTTTATTCATCATTTTAAAGATATTTACATTTGAAGTATGGTCATTCATAACCATTGCCTTTTTCAAAGGTAACCGCATGAAACAAAGATGGCTGCTTCTTCATTTAATAGCTTAAAAGTATTTCTTCTATCTTTATAAACATATTTAAATCAAGGTTTTGAATTACGTATTTTTTGGAATTATATGTTATCTATTAACTAGAAATAAGTAGATTATTAAAATGGATATTTATGAAATTAAAATTCTAGACGGAATTAAAGAGGGTAAAACTATAAATCTACAAATATTTTTCCCAATTTAAACAATTTTAAATAATTTCTTCAATAATTGTAAAGGTAATGATGCATCATCGTAAAAACTGAATGTGTATTAAGACTCAAATTTTTCGTGTAATTGTACAAATTTCTCCTTCATGAAAAATTTAAGGATTATTTATTGATATGTTTTACTGTAAATTCTCCAAACAATTCTTTAATTCGTAGCAGCTGCGAAATTAATAATTGCAAGACTATTTTTTATATATTTTAAATATATATATTGAGGAAGAATTTGAGAAATCAATTACAGCATTAAAAGTTTCTATCTAATACATTTAAAATAATCAAATTTATCTGTTCAATGAATAGTAAAAGATTTTTTCACGTTGAATCATATAATCATGAAAATGTAATTTCCGAAAGGATTTCTGAAAGGATGCATGCAACATTTTTGAAATTACTTTTTATATATGTATGTATATTAGGCAGCCGCTTTTTAATTGAATTGTAGCATTAAAACTTTTAACGAGAAAAAAAAAGCAAACTACCATATTTATTAGTACATTGGAAAGAAGGCGTTTTCTCAAGTTGAATCGTAATCACATTAAGAATAATTCCTTAATATTTAATTTCGCTGTTTAGAGTAAACGAGATTTTTGAATTACACCTTTTGAATCAACATATCCATTAAAAAACAGTTTACAATTACAGAAATGAATTACGGTATTACACAATTTAAATCTTACAAGATTTAAGAAATCAAAATTCATCTTTTCAATGGATACAGGCTTTTTCACACTAACTCATAACTCAATATATAATTGATGTAATAATTAATACATACGAAACAGTTTTTGAAAAATCTTTTAAATCAACATATACATGAGAAACGCTTGTAAAAAGAATCACAGCTGTACAAATTCAAATCAAATAGATTTAAACAATCGTATTCATCGATTCAATGGATAAAGCGGTTTTTCTCACGCTGAATCATAATTCCTCTAAGTCTCCTTATTAGAGCCAACTAAGCGGTGCTTAGGAGGAAATTGCGTGCAGCCCTGGACCCTCCCTGTTCGGCAGGTTACTGTGAAAACGGCCAGGCTTTCGACTCCAGACACGTGGTGGTAACTCCTCACGTTTTAATTGATTTTACACACTACTTACTCACTCAACGCGAAGATCGCATGCACATCCAAGTGAAAAAATATCATTTCAGTTTACATTCCATTTTCATACTTTTATTTTGTTTATAATTTTATAAAATAAGGTGATAGAAATTTTCATTATGATTTTAAACTAACGTAGAATTTTATCTACTTCACTTAATAACATTGCGACTTCATAATGTTGTATATTTCTATAATATGCTGTATTTTAAAAATTTGGAAATTACATTGATGTATTTTCAATGATATTTATATTAAATAGTTGCCGGAAATTAAGATGTTGTTGAAACATCGATTAGAAAAACATTTAAAAGATGAAATTTCACTAAATGCAAATGGTTTCCGATATTAAAAGTTCATTTGAAAACAAGTATAAATTTCGACAAAACTTTATAATTTTCTACATTTTGAATCATTTTAAAATAGGCAAATAAAACCCTTAAGGATTTTTATGATTAAACGATGCATTTTTTTCTAAACTAAAGAGTTGGTTTCAATTAAATTAAAAAGAAATTCAAAAATAATAGAGTTTCTTTTATTTCTGAATTGTACATTGCAGAATGATTTTTGTACATGTAACTAATGTAAAACATAAATGATATTTTATCTTTATTTAAATAATTAATAAATTTTATTAATAAAATTGCTATTAATTAAAATCATTTTTTTATACTAGCGTCAAACATTTATCGCATAAAATTCACAGTTTTGCGGCGATTGTACTAGTTCAAATTCTCAAAAGTAAGAAAATGTCGTCATAAAATATATGTAGAAGTTTAAAAAAATTACGACACAAACATTTGATATTTTATGCCAAGAACATGAAATAACTTTATTTTGATTCTAAAAATCCCGCTTCTATAACTGGCATCGAATAGCAACAAAAAAATTCAAATATAATCGGGAGAAACTAGACATAAAAGAATAAAACAGTCTACATCAATGTTTGAATATTTAAATAATACTTTGTTTATACTCAGTAACAGATGTTGCACCCAGCAATTTACAACATAGGCATAGCATACACATTTCCCACAATTACTCTTATTTATTTCATGTTATTTTCTTACAAACGAAGACTATCGCGTGACCAATTTCATATTTCAACGATTTGTTTTTATTTTCGATAATCAATATCTTCGAGTACCGGTCAGGTTTCCGGTAGCCACTCATTCTCACCCAAACATCCTGAAACACAACACCACACCTATTGTAAACAAACACCCATTATTAGCCTTCCGACACTAAATTCAGCACGCTATCAAAAAATTCTATTTCGTGCTATCACTCAAGGTAGCACCTGTACCTGCATAATTAATATTACACTTGCAATTCTACCTGTATCGTTACCACCCGCGAGAGTAATTGCGTACTACTAGGCTGTACATTTATAATCTAGACACGAAATGTGAGAAATCAAAATGTGACTTACACTTCGGCCGTTATTTCTTGCTCATCTACGCTTACTGTTGGATTGCTGGGCAGAATGAGCATCAATAAAGATAACAAAACCAGCAAACGTGCTGGCACGGTGTTGCGAGCTTGCATTGGTAGTAGGACGGCCAGTCCGGTTTTGCGTGGTCTCCTACACGAGTCGCCTTCCATGGTCTCTTTTTCGATCACATGGGTGTCTGTCGATTCGCACAAAGTCACGAGAAAGCTCAGCTAGGAGCTACTCTGACAAAAACCCATCTAGAGGGTTTAGGTCTCCGTTTCCTAGATACGCAGAGGATAGCTCTTCCCTCCGATTGGTGCTTGGAGTTCACGTGGTATAGTATCGATTCTAGAAGCAGCGTGGCGATTTCCATTGGCTCGCCGGCATTCGTATCGGCCGCGACAGACAAGGTGACGTCAATATAGTGACGTCATCATAGGGCCACCATCTGTCCGCAAGAGATCTCAACTCAGGAGCGCAGGTAGAAAAATGCAGGGGCATTACGTAATCGCGTTACCTGCCCCCCTCTTTTAAAATGAATTGGATTTTGCTGTCACGGAACAATTGAAATTAGAAAATTCCAAAGAAGAAGGAAGGGATTTTAAAACTACCTGAGTGGGGGGAAAATTAGATTTTGAGAAAATATCTTTCGAAATATTAGCGCATGTGAAAAATGAGTTATGTTTAATGCATCTGTTAGATTGAATTTAAGAATTGTGAAAGGAGATAGTACTTTTAATAGAATTACTCTAAACAAAAACACTATTTGCTACTAATCGCCATAAGTAGTAACTCGGGGGGTTTCTTTTCATTTTTATTTCTTTTTGTTTTTAAACTCTCATTTGAGGAGAGCATCGAAACATTAAAACTGATTGCAAGAATGAGATTAAAAAAATTTGCATTGAGGATTATCTTATATTTCTTCAAGAATTTCTCCTAAATAAGTAATTAAAAATAAAGCAAACCAAAGTCTTTAATTACGATCCTTTAAAATTAATGAACTTATATATTTTTAATACCTTTTGTCTTGAATGTTAATTTTCGGCAACCAAAAAGATTTAGAATTTCACCATTAAACCCTTAATTCTATCCTCTAATTAGTACATATCGCAGAAAGGTAATATATATATATATATATATAAATAAATTTTTATAATTTTTTTAGTGGGTTATGCTTCGCAATAATGTAATAGTTTATATGAAGTAATCTTATATTAGTTCTTGAATTAATAAAAATAGAATAAATAATAAATTACCAATTTGCTATTACGATGCAATTTTATCAGTTTATATTAATTTTATTTTATCAGTATCCATATAATGAAATCATAGCATTTTTACTCTCAAGAATCTGGAAGATCTATCTAAAACTTTTTTATATATTTTTGTAAAAGTTAAAGCATTTACCTTACAACGCTAAAAATAATCTAATTTAGAGATAAAGTATCATGACTGATCTCTTCTTTTAAGATTATTTTGAAACTATCCCATCTCCCCGTTTACAAAGAAAGATTTAAAAAAAAAACTTTTACCAAACGCCTGAGCCAAAATACTAATTAAATAAATAGTATATCAAACATCAGATGCTAAATAAACAATTTATAAGTTAATCATTTTTAAATGAATTGTGGGACAAATAAAACGTTGCCATTTGATAAATGTATCAAATTTATTAAAGTCTTTAGTATAAAATTCTTTCTACTTAAAATTTGAGAATAAAAACAATAATTGCATAAAATAAAATGTAAGAATTTTGCATACTAACTTAGTTCTTCATTCATTTAGCTAAATATTATTAAAAAAAAACTAGTCCACTATTATGTAGTTTTTTCCTCCTCTATAAAAAATGATAGATGTAAACATTTCTTAATTTCTCATATGAATTTTTGCATCTTAAATAAACTCTTTACAGTTAACCATAAACAGAAATCTCGACTTTATATCGCGACATCATTAAATTTCAATACGGTTGTTTGAATTTGATTATATCGTATTCAAAGCTACCTCACGGATTATACTGGGCTGATCTTGTTATTTCAAAATTCGGTGAGATCACGAGAACGATACTCAATATTTTTCACCCCTGTACATCGATTCTACCGCGCAATAAGTAGGGCAACAGGGAAAGCAAGAGCAAGTGGTCGTGACCCGTTCAATTGTCACGATTATCGTATTTCCATAATCCTTATGTTGAGTTTAGCTATTTTAGTTAACATATTTAATACTCTAAAAAAATTCCTTTATTTAATAACAAAACTGTTTTAAGAGATTAAAAATTTGCTAACAATAAAAAATGCTGCCATATTCAATTTATGAAAATGCCTGAAATATTGCACGAATTTTATAACTGCCAGAAAGTTTGACATATCACACCAAAAAAAAAAAATGTTCTTAAGTATCTACGTGAAAAAAGTAACTTAAACTAATATACTTTTAATACTTCCAATTCATTATTTACTTTGATATATTTCGTGTTTTAGAATGAGATGGATATTTTTGGATTTCTTTTGGAACCAAATTTCGGGAAACCTCCTTTGAATAACATATTCATTCTCAAGATTTTTTAAGTGTATATCGTGAGAATAAACCATAAAATCTTATGGATGCACATTTAAAAAAAATGTACAATTCAAATCGTTGTGGAAATATTATTTCTAAAGGGTGCAGTTTCAATCCTTCAATTCACGTACCAATAGTCATTTTGAGAAAAATTGCTAAATTTCAGAAACTGATTTTTAAACATTCAAAATTCAAACTTGAAACATTCAAATTTATTACCTAATCATTGATAATATGCATACTTTAAACAGAGTTTTGAAAATTAATGTTTAAATATAACATATAATGTTAATATTTCTCTCTGTAAAATGTGGAGAAATATTTAGTTCTTTAAGATACCAGAGAAATCTTCCATTCCTCCCTAAAAAATGTTTGTTTATCTTCTTCATCTGACGACGTTTCAATATTAGCATTCCGTCCCAAAATAATTTCCCTCGAGGCGGATATAAGCAAAGTAATCCGATCTCTGTCGTCTCTAGAATGTTTATCGCATGCAAAAAAAGTTTATTGAAAACTGTTATTCGACTCTATAAATAAAATGTAATTTATTATGAATTTTAAAAACAGTTTGGTATAATTAATGAGTCTGAACAAGAAATGAGGCAAAACTAAAACGAAAATCAGTTATACTAAAAAGACAATCAGAAATTTATTAATTCATTCAGAAAGAAAAAAAATAATTCCTCGGTTCAAAAGTTTATAAATTTTCAAGATCATAGAAATCTATCTAAAATATATTCTCCGTGTTTTGAAAAAAGTTAAAATTCCAGAAAAAAAAGCAAAATTTTATAAATAAAGCATCGTTATTGCATATTTGTAATTAATATTAAAATCGTAAGCAATTATAAATGTTTAACTAACTGTGCTATGGCATAACACACTGAAACAATATCGTGATCATAAATTTCAAATGAGAATGCCTTGTGCATATCGAAGTGAAAAAGATACCCTATTCGATATAATACTTCCAGTCGAATATAGTTTATTTTAATTCGACTAACACTCCATTTTGAAACTACATTGAACCTATTTCGGGGCGGACCTCGCAGTTTGAACTATAGTCAGAGGACAATCCAATTGATTGCGATTAAATTGTTCTATAATATCATGATATCGTATGTACCTCTTAAGCAAATGGTCATAATCATTAAATCCATATCAAAACGTTTACAAGTCCTTGGTTATAAAACTTCATGATACCGAATAACGTCATTAGTAAGCCGTTTAGAGTTTGAGTTTAAACAATATCAAGGCCTCAAAATTGTATCGCAAATCCTGGATGATAGCTTTCAACTCAAAAAGAAAGAAAGGACGACTTTCGTAGAAGATAAATAAAGCAGAGAGACAATCGATGTGACTATAGTAGCTTCAACAAATAAAAAAATACTTGATTCTGCAAAAAGAATCACTAGAATACCTCACCACCTCAAAATCCACCTCAAATCACCTCAATTACTAAAATACATTTCATTCTGAGAAAGATTTAAGTTTTTGTATACAAAATGTTACCTACTAAATAAGCGAAGGGCAAAATCAATAGCGATTGCATTGAAATATAGCCTGATCAAAGAAAGAATCATATTACGAAAAATTACCATGAGATGAGTAACCTATTGCAGAAAGAATTACTTTTGGGATAATTATCCTGTAGTTGAAATATTTATTTCAGAGATGAGTATCCTTGGGATCTTGATTTGAACCCAGGTGATCCCATAAACGATTAATTCTGGAAGTTTCTAAAATTATTGACGGCCACTCTCATTCATCATCAGTTGCCAACCCGAAAGGAAGCAATAGAAATTGTGATCTGAAATTAGCATTTCTTCGATATTCATCTCTGCTTTATAATTAAATATCTGGGAATAAAGGTACTCAGTATTTATCTCACCGAATAAAGGTATTCAGATGAAATTTAACACCTATTGAACTATTATTCCATTCAAAATTCTTTATCTAAATTTTTCAACAGAACAATACTTCACACAATTATTGTATTATTATTAATAATGAATGCATACATCACACCTGCTTGTGAAGAAACATTTTCGTGCTTTTCTTATTTTTAGAACATTCCAGAACCGATGAAATTTAAATTAAGCATATTTCAGATGTCACTTAACGAAGGATTTCAAAAACTGTGCATCGAAAAAATTCTATAAATTCCGGTTATTAACATTGCGGTTAGTAACTTTAATGCACTAAATACAGTGATTACAAACAATCAATCATCATACCATTGTAGACAATTTGTTAGTAACTTTAATGCACTAAATACAGTGATTACAAACAATCAATCATCATACCATTGTAGACAATTTGTTCGTCAATTTTTAAACCATGTTTAATATTTCTGAAATTTTGATGTGCTGTTTCTCTGAAGTCTTCTATAAAAGATTCATATTTTTCTTATGAATATGAATCTAAATAGTCAGTTTTAATGGTTTTATTCTCCAGTATCATTATTTTGTGATCACTAAGTCTTACCGTGTTTTTCAATGATTCTCATTCAAAAACAAAATTTCAGTGCTTTTCCTGAGTCGTTTTATGCTTTGTAATACTTTTTCTACATAGACTCACAATTGCATCAAACAGAAAAAAGTCGTTTACTGGCTTCTATGAAACTTTTTCAGAGATTCTTAAAGCGATAGACCCTTCTGTCAGAACCATCAACCTTTATGAATTTCACATCGCTGGAAGTAAGTTATGCACAACTCCCCAATACCAAATTTCACCTGCTGTCTCACTGCGTTTCTTCATATGCACAAAAAAAGCAGATAAACTTCCTATGAACGAAATTCTACCAAAAATTGGAACAAATATGTAACTGATGGAAATCTATATGGAAGACAACGCTTTATTACACAAGAAAACACGAAGCACAAGTAGCAAAAACACAGCCAAATTATATATAAAAACAATATTTGCAGATATTAACAAAGCAAGCAGGCAGCAAATCGCAGAATAAATAGGTAGCTTGCTCTGCGATTAACACTTCAAAGAATACATTATCACGTGAAAAATTCATCTTGTATAATCGCCCGATAAGCCATAACGTCAAATCTCGATTCATTTTAAAGATAGGGGCCAAAACTCTAACACCATGTTTTCCGTTAAGGTAGGGTGTCATTAAACTCCCCATTTAGCATCAATAAAAAATATTTGTGAATCTCTCTTCCTTACAATAAGTTTAAATATGCAAGAGAATCGTGTCAAAAATGCGTAACAATATATTCCTGTAAAAACATATTTCTAGTACAGCAAACGCATTATGCGGATGCTGTATTACCTTTATTTATTTTTTTTATCAAACAATTACTATTATTATAATAAACAGGTGAATGTATGCTTTCTACTTATATTATTATATTTTATGGAACATTATATTATATATACACTTTCTAATTTTATCTAGAAGAAAAAATTTTCCAGAGTGAGGAAGTATTTAAGCTGATATACATTTTTACGAAGAGAGTAAAAAAGTACCAAAACAATTAAAATGAGCAAATTTTAAACATTTTTATTAAATCTTATCTTTATTCGGAAATACGGCGAAACCAAAATCTTTTTTTTATCTACGTGCCTGAAAAAATTCTACTTTTACTTTCATAGATAATAACTTTATTGAAAAAACTCGCGTACATTCCGGCGTAATATATTTAGATGACGCTTCTTAAAAAGTGTTTCATACTTCAAAATCTGTTTTTGCTTCACTGTAGCAGATGTTGGAAGATCGCAAACTGCCCCCATTCCGAGATGCAGTTTTCTAGTCTTTAGCTTCATTTTCTGAGAAGAAATTTCATTATAATTCTCTTCGCGTAGCTAGCTTAAGAGCTTTCCCTAACTTCAGTTTCAAGGAAAGTTTCTGTTGCAGCTAAATGCCTGTCTCTTGCTTTTAAATTTCTAGATTTATTAGTCTGGAAATTTTTGATCTTATTAAATGTTCGTCAATTGTGTATATTTTGAACTGTCGATTTACGAAAATGAATATTCCCTTTATAAACCATGGCCTCTAAAATTTGCTTATATATACTCCATCTTTCCGAGAGTTAAAAGTTTGGGAAAAATAAATATTTAGTATCAAAATATTTCGTCCTGAACACTATCGCTTATAAAAAATTGCTTATTAGTTAAACTTAGAGTGAAACAAGTGAAACCTATGACATCTAATAGCACAAGAAGCATAAATAAATGATTCTGACTTTTTTGAAAATGTGGAAATTTCATTCTTTGACATATGAACTTTTTATCTCCTAATTCTGTGATACATTTTGTTTGGAAAATTTAATTATATTTTATTCCATTTCACATTAGAAGGTGAACGAATACCGAGATGTTTAAGTATGTTCATGAGAATTTTGTATTTTCAATTAATTGTTACTAACGACTTGGTTTCAGGTGTTGCTATGAAACGTACTTGAATGAGTCAGACACATCATAGTGAGCGAATGGGTTAAAAACTAATGACAGGTAGCTTAACCAGAGATTTGCATATTTTAGACACATTTGATAAACTGATAGGTTAAATACTAGTGAAAAAAGTAGCTTCATCAGGGACTTACATATGACAAACAAGTCATGTAAGCTAATGGGGTAAAACCTAATAAAAAGCAGTATTTTCATTTGAGTGTAGATATGTCAAATAGTTCATTGTATTTGCACTGCCTATAAAACTGCCATTGATACAGTTACTTTTCACTTATAACAGAAATGTATAAAATTAAAGTGGAGAAAAATAAGATTTAATGGTTGGTATATTGTTTTAAATGTAATTTTTTTCGCAATTCATAAATAACGGCACTTTACAAAGATCTAACAAAATATTAGGAAAACAAAAAATGGTTGCGATGGGTTGTCAAGGCAATGATTCGATTTGCGAAAGTAAAGTGCGGTATATTCTGTGGTTAAAAGCAGCACTTATTACCTGAATAACAACTGAGGTAAAAGTCGCATTTATTTTTCCTATATATAGGGAGTAAATTGCCTTATAGAAAATTTCAGGAGAAGCTGATCCACATTTGTGTTTCGCTTAGAGGAAAACTAAGACAACTTCCTAAAGTCAACTCAGGTGTCTCGAACCAATTGTTGCTTAAGCGCACATAGGTTTAAGATGTTTTTAAATAATTTTGATTATGAACACCACCAGAAGGTAAAATCTATATCTTCCATTCCTCAATTTTTGTTCCTCATTCACCATATCATATTTTAACCCAGTAGACCACAACTGCTGAAACTTTGTAGATTTGGGATCAAGGTGCTGTTTTCAAGGTGACCTAGTGTTGTTTTCAAAAGCAGTTTCCCAAACATTTGTTGTATCACATGGAAAGTTTTTGAAAGAATAAAATTCTGATAGAAATTTTTATCGGCATATGTAAATTTTTAATATTCTTCAATGAGTGCAATACATATGAGCATAATAGAATTTCTATTTTTCTCATGCATCTGTTTACAAAATGTTTAAAATAAAAGGCTTACAACATCTTTACGGATAAAATAAAACTAATAAGCAAAACCAAATATAACTGTAAAAGCATAATCGTTTATACAGAAATTAAAGAACAAAATTTCTATGAAAATCCTTATATTGTACAGATTAAGTTTAGCTTTCTTTAATTAAATGATTATGCTAGATTGGATTAAGAGGCATTTTTATCATTTTAAAAATTAATGTCATTGCACAAATGGTTTCCAAATTCAGTTTAGTCTGTAAGTAGATGTTTTCTTACTGAAAAGACAATGATATTGCTCATTATATTCTTATATAATATGGTTGTTTTGTATTAATTAAGCCTAAATCATTCATAAAATTTAAAAAGTCTGCATACACTTTTGAAAACGATAGAATTCGGATAATAATTAATCTGGAAATTGTGTAAGTTCTGTTGGCTTTTCATGTAATGTTCTGCATGGGTTGTTTGTTTCAGTAACCTTAAGTAGCTCCTAAAAAGAATGTTATTCCCTAAATATATATATTAATCCAGATAAAATTGTCTAAGGGAACGAAATAATTATTTAATAATTCAAAAATGATTCACCTTTTTTTAAAAGAGACTTGCATTTATTTTCCAGTTTTCAAAAATTTTGTTTAAAAAATTTAAATTTTTGAAAAGTTTCAAGTTTAATCGTAAGTTAATGCAAAAGAATAGTATTAACTGACACATGATTTTTCATTTATTGCTATATAAGAAACAGAATTTATCTGCAAAATATTGTTCTAAACTGGTTTGTAAGAAAGGTTAACACAAATCATTTAATTTCTGTGTTATTCATCGTGAGAATTTTTGATATTATTTTAATCCCTTAATTCAATTAGTCACATAAGTAGCTGTTATTTAAAGAAGACTGACGATTTCCAGAAAATTTAACCTATATGTCTCAACAAACTTTTCCTTATCTAATCAGTCTTTTAAAAAATCATAAATAATTTTATTTTTACAGAAGATTAGAAGATTTCTAAGTAATTTTATCCCTTGCATAAATGGATTCCTGTACACGTAAAGCCCAATAACATGATTACTTTTCCATCTGTATTTAATTAATTCAAACTGGATATTATTTATGCTTTTCTACAGAACCCAGCTTATTTCTAACAAGTCAATTATTTAATTTTCTGATATTATTTAGCATTATGTTATTATATCAGATAATATCAGAAAGTAGGGAATTTTCTTTAATTCTCTTTTACGAAAATACTCATTCCATATCAATTATGATGAAATAGGTTATTTGTTTTCTTTATCAGACCAGAACTTGGGAAATTAAATAAATATAAAATACATGTCGAAAATTCTTCCTCGTCTTTAATAATGACTTCTTGTATTACTTGCATTACTAGATACACCGAGAATAATACGATAAATAGATATAATAATACGATAATCTTCAAAATAAACATTTCAAAGAAATGATTTGGAAATTGCCTAACCACGTTACAGAAAATGCTGCAGACTTTTATTTAATTTCACTTATTCCATGCTTGTCAAGACGTAATTTTGCAATCGATTTTGAATTAACTTCAAGTTGTGTAAAAAGTTTCGAAATTTCGTATACTTATCTCTTATCTGTCGCACACACACTATTTCAAAATTTTCAGTTCTCAATTATTTGTTAATCTTTTACTTCAATTAAATTTTGATTTTGTATCAGAGACGATACCAAGTATTGCGTTTGAAAAGTGAGAGATTAAAAAAATGTTACAATTTTTGCAACACTAGATTATAAATTCAAAGCTAAAAAAATAGAAAATAATTACAATTTTTTAAATCTATTTTAGCTAACTATTAAGATCGTTTTTAAAATATGGTATTAGCACATTTATTTTATCAATGTTTTTTTTTTTATTAAAGTTCCATGAATTAAATTCAAGGCAGAATCATAACCTAAAATATATATTCTCTGCTTTGGTAGAAAATGAGGATTCCACATATATAATGTACATGCTCTTTTCATTTTATTCACTCAGAATTTTATATAAAAAATGATGGTTTTTCAAACTGCCTCATTAATATTAAATATTATTTACAATGGCAATCATCTTACCATTATATCTATATTTCAAATGTTAGTCTTTACATTGGGCTTTATTATTTTGGAGTTTAAATTTAATTTAAATTTTGTCTATCATGTGAGCGACATTTTCCCTGATAGCGTGAAATTCAATAAATCAGAAATCTTCTAATATCGAAATTTACCAACGGTTACTCCCTAAAGAAAAAAATATAAAAGGAAAAATCAGAAAATACCTTTATTATTTATCAAACTTATTTAATTAGATGGAAATTAATTTAAAAATATCACTACCTACAAAATTAAAAATATTCACGAAAAGTCATTTTAAAATACAACTTAAAATAGTTAAGAAACTCTTGGGACTTTAAAGAATTATTTACCTTTTCTGACCAAAATCGGGGGTTAAAAAATAGAAATCCGCTTCAACTCAGACAAACTGACATAAAACGAAAACATAAAGCAAGAATCTAATCAAAAATACATAATTAAATCATTTATTTTCATTTAGAAATGTATTAATCTTACAACTACGTACTAAAATAAGCAAAGAGCAATGTATTAAATTCTCTTTTTATGTATCTTAAAAATATTTTTAACCACACAAAAACCTCGAGCAAACACTTTCAGTCATTTAATATTTACTCCCAAATAAATGATGAGGGAAACGTTCCTATTTATTATTTTTAAGCACTTAAGAAGAAAGGGGGAAAACCTGCTTTCATTCATTTTTATACTGTGCAGGGTATATTTTTTTAAACATTTGCTTTCCTCCCGATGCTGAGTTATAACATTTTTAATCTTTTGAAATGTTCAAGAGTACTTATTCTTTCTTTTTTGCCTTGAACACGATAAAGAAAAGGAAGATATCTCTTTATTTATTTTTTTAATTTTTATAATAATACAATCTACTAAGGTGGATGGGGAAAGTAGGTAACAAATCCATTCATCTGGCATACACTGTGCTCTTGTTTAAGTGGATTCTATACTTTTTAAGTACATATCTGATGATTTAAACATAAAGTATATTCAAAAGAAAAATCTGTGATTTCAAATAAATTTTATTCTTCAAAACTTAAGGATCTATTCAAAAGAAAGTTTTTTAGTTACATTTCAGATAAGTTCCATTCTTCGGGATTTTAGAGGAAGGACAATTCCTCTCGACGATTATTTATATCAGACCTTCTAAAGCTTTTTCTTGCCAGGATTTCTTTTTCATTTGCCCTTTTTTTTTTGGTAAAAAAAGTTACACGTTTTCAATTACGAATGAAAACAAGAGGCAATGTCCTCTCCAAAGTATTTTTATAAGTCTACTTCCCTAATACGGCATTTTCGTGCTTAGCTTCGTAGTATATTGAAAATAATCGGATTAAATTTTAGAATTGTTTATCAGAACCGGTTGGGTCCAAAATTTTATATTCATCTTCAATTTAGATGTCAAGATTAGGTACGAAATAACATTTATCTTATTTATTGTGTTTCGGGATGATAGACACTTGAGCATATAGACAAAAAAGTTGTCTGCCTATTGAATATTTAGTCCAAATTAAAACACAAAGACTACATTTTGAGTATTAAAATCACATACTAAATTGCATTCATCCAGGTCGTAGTGTTTTTGAATTATGAAGTTCACATTCCATCAAAAAAATACAAACAGTTTGAACTTAAAAAGATAGAGGCAAAATTTATCGCAGATTTGTAATAGTAATAAATCCATATGCCACATTTTACTCTATCCTTTTTTTATTTTTATATCAGATAATTTATTATTAAGATACCAAATTTTTTGTATCTAATTCATTGCAATTTTTTTTTAGCTTTGTGCTCAAATATACTCAAAAGGAATGTAATGGTGTTTTTGTATTAAAAAAGTGATAGAAATCTACGGTATCGATGAAAAGATAACATTACAAATTCCATCCGTCTAGCCTATTGCATTCTTTGAATTGTTGTGTGTGAAGGCAGACAAACCAAAATATATTTTTTCAATATTTTTTCCTACCTGAAGGAGGTCGAAAGCCGGGCGATTCATCAAAACCTCATTGTCAAATTTTTAAACTTTCTCTTCGAAAATGAAAATTTTAAACAAGTAACAGATACCTTAAATCAAGTTGAACAAAGTAAACTCAAACAAATGAAACTTATATAAATATCAATGATAACCAGTGGGAGGGGTCTTCTCGCAAACTTTGCAGTAAAAGTTTAATCATCCTTTCTCTGCATAAAATTGTGGACCTTGAGTAAGGCAATAAATATGCCATTGGTGAAAGAGAGTTACGAAATATAGATCTTGGGAAATCTGGCATTTTTACTGAATTTATCGCGAAAATACGTATTTTGGAAAATTTTATCGACCGATTGACACCAAAATTTGATACAAAGCCATAGTTGTAATCACGATATACGTATCGCATTTCATTGATTCAGACATTCCGTTTATGAGTTATTGCGTTTACATGCATAAAAATACAGACCAGCAGACGGTCAATTGTTTCATGAATTTCATTCAAAATCTGATAAGTATCTATATTTTAAATAGTAAATCCGTGCACCAAATTTTATGTACCTAGCTCTATGAAATTGAATTTATCGAGTTCATTTGTATTCGAACAGCCAGACAAACAGACTTCCTGTCATGGATTTCGTTATTTGATAGAAATATGCACATATAGTTGAAATTTCATAAACCAAATTTCAGTCACCTAGTTAAAGGAGTTTTTGAGCTATCTTTGTTCACAGACTAATAGACGGACACAGACATAATGCAAACATTGTGTTTTTCGAAACCGGGGAGGTCTTAAACATGAAGATTCGTCAAAATTTAAAATCCGATTTCAATACTTTCTCTATATTTCGAGAAAGAAAAAAACTAAAATCAATTTCTGAAGTTCGAATTAAAATTGAGTTTTCCTTTCTATCAAACAAATATTTATTTTACTTCAAGTTATCTTGATATAAAAAATTATTGACTACTTAATTGATAAAGGGACGTGATAGTAATTCTGTGTCATTTTTCATAAAGTTTTATATACGTGGTTTAAATATTTTTTCTGTGTTTTGATATTGGAAACTTCGAAAATTCCATTCTTCATGCAGAAAAAAAATTAAATAAATTAATCACTCCGCTGATGGTCTTACTTTACTTCTTATAGTGAAATAAATTTCGAAAACAATACAGCTTAAAAGAGCCTTGCATGAAAATTAAGAATTTTTAGAGCGTGTTTATCCTTATCGCAGTTAAATAAAAATCGTTTTGAAGTGAAACATGATATTTTAAAAAATCAACAAAGTCTTGGTAAACAAATATATGAAACTTAAGAGATTAAATCAAGTTAATAAAAGAAACATAATTAGAAATATTTAAATATCATAAATGAATTTAACAAAAATACTGAATTTGAACTTGATAAAATTTGGGGTTTACTTTATCTTTTCTAAGGCAGAGCAAAATATATTTACCAGCAAATTAATTTGTAAATGTCCACTGTAAACCATTTTACTATCTCTCATAAAAGCTACTATCGTTTCAAAAGTTAAAAATGCTTCACAAATTATTAATAAATACTTCGGCCACTTAATATGGTCTTCGCAATCAAATTAATTAATTTTATTATTTAGAGATAGTAAAGTATTAATACCTTAAACTGAAAAGAAAGTAGTCATAAGCTCGTGGCAAATTTTCGATGAAACACAAATCTAGATATTTCAGTTTCTTATCTTAAACCATAATAAAGTGTTATGATTTGTTAATTAAATATTAACTAATCCAGTTAATGGATCATATTATTTTTTCTAATAAGCTATTTTCCTAAATTCTTTTCTTAAATCAATTCTCATTTCCATCAATTTGTTAATATACCATTTACTAGAAAAGAATTGCCATTTTAAAGCTAATGTTAGTCATTTTTAGATAGAAAGATAGAAATCGGAGGAAGACACAGTAAATAATTAAGAGAATAGCATATCATTTGCAACTCATATCATTTGTAATACATCAAGTTAGAGTTTACTCAATATAGTGTCGATAATGATATGTTTCGTGAAATTCAACAGAAAACCTGTTCCCTGTTTTTGATTAAAATCAAAACCTTCGTTACTTTACAAGCTCATTTATTTTAAGGGTATCTAGTAAAAATACTTTGTATGAATATAATGATACAAACTATCTTATAACAAACTTTGTATCATTATAATGATACAAAGTATCTTATTATATTTTATAACATTTATTGTTTCCAACTAAATTCGTACTTTTGTTTCGTCTTTTCCGTCAGTTTTCAGTTGACTCATTTCATTTTATTCAGTATCCGAATATATAACGAATTCAAATATCTGAAGAAAGAGGAGAGATTTTGTTTTGTAGCATAGGCCTTAAAATACCACATAGGTTGAAGTTTGTGTTAGTTTCAGGATGTACTTAAGATGCTTTAATGTGTTTGTATGTGTGTTTTTGAAGAGAAACTGGTCCACATCTACGTTGCATGAATTAAACTCCTCCGTACGTCCAACATCAACAACAACACAAAGATTTTTGTTTCGAAATGACAATAAAAAAGTGAGATCCAGCTACGTAATCAATGACAATCCCTTCAAGTCGTCCGTGGTCAGCTGCGGTCCTCAGTTGGTCATCAATCGAGGTTCACAAGGTCGAGACCCGGTTTCCCCAAATTCTCGCCATCTGCAAAAGCCTGGTAGAGGATAAATTTACGAACATCTTCCTGTTGGTGAGAAGAATCAATTTGGAGAGAGATTTCTGTATCGTATACGAGAAATGCTTCGTATATGAATAAGTAAAAAAAGATAAAGGGAATTTTAAGAATTTCTATTAATAGATTTTTAACTTCATTCAGATTTTATTCACAAGAGCTGAAGAATATTTCACTTAAGTAGTTTCTTGAAACTGAACAGATTTATAATCTACGTGCACATATGGTCTTCACGGATGAATGTTTAGGTAGAAAAAATGTTGTCCTTTGCCATAAATGCCTATTCCTATACGTGTGGGTGAAAAAAAGAATTTTGAAAAGGTTAGGATTGAACATTTGAGAGTTATGGAAAAATAATTCAACACTAGATTACATTTGAATCCGGATGAAGCACAATTCTTAAAACTCCCAGAAAAAAATTATTAATTTGGTTTATGCATAAAATTTTTGATAAAATACTGCAAATCGTGACATTCTTTTATTGATAAACTATGAAAATTTTGACAGACGGTCAAAATATAATTATTTTTGTGATCCCACAAGGGGCTCAAAGTCAATATTTTAGAAATCCAAACCTACATGAATATAACACCTCCCTAAATTTGAAGTTCGCATGTTGGTAGGAAAAATTCGGTTGATCAAAAAGATTTTTTCTACAAAATTCCTGGCAACTACAAGGCATTTCACTATATATGTGGTGAAATACAAAAAAATTGCTATTTTTAAAATTATTTCTATTTGGAAACACGAAAGAAATGCGTGTGTAATTTCATTTCCAATGAATCGTTCACACAGTTTCTAAAAAGAAGGAAAGTAAAAGAATTATCCCAAATCCAAATTCATCCATTTTTCTGTCTCGTATACGATACATACAAAGACAAAGTAATGTAATTGTCTAAAAATTACAACTCGATATTTGGCTAAATCTCCACATTTCAGAACTCCCTGAGTCCAAAAAAACCATTATTAGAATTATGTATTATATCTTATCTTATCTTATATCTTCTGTCTTATCAAGATAACTAAAAAATGCTTCGTAGATTTCTATCAAATTTTGCACGAAATCCATTTGGAGTAAGTCTACCTTTTTTACCGGCTGTCAGAATATAAGTTAACATGATAATTACAAAACGAAGAGAATTAAAGGGATAGAATTTGGTGCATAGTTTCTATATCTAAAGTATGGATACGTATTAATTTTGAACCAAATCCATCGAGAGGTTGACCGTATGTCGGTTTATACTTTCAAAAGCCTGTAAACGCAGTGACTTAAAAGCGTAATGACTTAAATATATGAAATTCAGCATGTGATTTTGCGACTACAATTGTAGCTTTGTGACAAATTTTGGCTTCAATCGATTAAAAAAAAAGGTCCAATCCAATCCAGGTATTCATTTTTGTCATATTTGTATATTAACAACATCCCAGTGATTAATCGCCAAAAATTGCATTCTTTTACGCTCTTTCATAGCTTTTGTTCATTAATGATATAAGTTTATTAATGTACAAGTACATTCATAAGTGAGTATGTGATAGAGTTTCAGGTAGACTACTCCTGCTGATTAATCACCACGTGTTCAGTGTGACTTCCTGCTGAAATGGAAAGATTCTGTACTCAAATCTTAGTTGTCTCTGGAATACCTTTCATTACCCTTTCATCAGTTTTCATTGTTTAATGTATTCATGAGCAATGTATCTGTGATTGTCTCTTACTTCTAGTCTGCAGCATATTTTTTAAAAACCAGTTTAATAATCCTGTTCAGTTTAACAATTACAATACTTATCTCCAGTCATATAAATTATAAACTGGTTTTAAACAAGCTCATCATAGCAGATAATGTAGCATTACTTTAAACAATTCTGTAATAGCGATTATTCCATGTCTACCTTTTACCTCAGCTGCAACAAGTTAAAACCTTATTTAAATGCGGAGGATGTAACGCCGGAATCCTCATTTGAAAATGCCTCCCTCCACTATTTCAATTTTGTAACACTCCTTGCGTTTTACGTATTTACAAACAATCTAGAAGTATTTTTGGCTCAGTTCTAAGCCATAACGTATATTTTCTGAAACGAAGGTATTATAATTAAAATATGTCCTATTTAATTGCCACAATGCTCGTTGTATGACACATCACTTATAAACTCTTTATAAACTAACTCATCAAGGCAGATATTTTAGCATTGCTTAAAACAATTCAGTAAAGGTATACCCGTAATAAACTGCAATTATTTCACGTCATCTTCCTCTTGCCTCAACTGCAATAAATTAAAAGCGTATTTAAGCTTGAGTTTTCCTCTAAGTTTTGCTTTATTTTACGGAGCTTAAATTGAAACAACAGATTCATATATATTCTGTTAGAAATAAAAGCGGGAATAGCTTTGACCAGAAGCTCGCCGACTTAGTTAAAAAGAATTAGTTGAAATATCAGAGAGGACTGTCTGCTAAAAAGAACGTTTGGATAATGATGTTTCTTTTCAAAGTAATCTCTATAAAACAAAGAGCTTCCTCCAATCCGAATCCACTAAAGGAAATTCTCCTCTTGAAGTTAGCCCATTTAATGACTAGAGGGTGGAATTTTGTTTCCTTTTGTCTGCGCATGTAATCCTACATCCAAGAAAAGACTTTCTTCGAGGAATCCGACATGTGACCACTAATGAGGACAGGCTGGTCGTTTTGGAAATGGTTCAGATCTGGCTTCTGTCACGATGTGTAACATGAATCCTGTTGCAAAAGTTTCTTTAAGAACTCGAAACAAAAGGAATAGAGAAGAATTACTGAGAGAAAGACTCGCCAAGATATAAAATGGTTGCGGAAATTATTAATCATCTTTAGGAGGGAGCGCTATTAATTTGTCAAGTGCATTCTTTCCTCTCATTGTGCTTCTTCATCTTTCCTTAATAACCTTTATTCAATCTTTTGTATTTGGGCTACATAAATTGCGCCTATTACCTGAGAAAAATTTAAATCCAAGTCGGCACACTTGCAATGGTTTATCACGGCAGCAGTCGTTACCATTGAGACTGCCAGAATGAAATGGACTCAGACAATTTACAAGATATATCTTTGAAGATTATTTTTAGACATTTATGGCATTTTCTACAGCTTTAAAACTGAACAATCTTAAGAATTTCTGAGAAATTACAGTTGCCGAGATAGCAACTACAAAGCACTACGTTCCTTCAGAGCAAATTTACTTAATTCCTTCATGCCATTAGCTAGCTCTTTCGCTGACTGACTGAATAAAGAACAATGGTTTCAGTTGAATAAAATAAAATTAAAGGGGAATTCTATAATTAGATATTTTTTAATTAAGAAGACAAAGTAATGAACTGCTGGTTGCTATTCTATGTAGAAGAATTTTTCAAAGTATCTGAGAATAATTTGAAACTCATAAACATTACAATTTAAGATTGAATTTTATTGGCAATAAAAGTGTTTCACAGCCATAATTTATTGGATAAAATTCAACCGTAAATTATATTGCAAAAATACTATGATTTAAAATTAATTTTCATTTGTAATAGAATTATTAAATAGTCGTCAATATTTCTTGCTGTCTTCTGATGGGTTCGATTCACTTAAGTGTGTAGGATTGTCCCCAATTCTGCGGTACATGGGATATGTTTTTCTTCCACAATCCCCTTTTCTTGTGATAGCTTCCGATATTTTTTCCCTTTCGTGCAATATCGAGGATACGTTCTTACGATCTTTTCAACATTTCCATTTAAGATCAAAAACTTTGTTTAAATCTTCCGAAATAAAATTCCTTCCTATTCTGCCTAGTTTTCATTTCTTCTGTCTTCAATTTTTTGCTAATTTACATTATATACAGAAATTTTTATTAAAATTCACTTTCTTATCCCGTTATGATAAATCTTTTGTTTCTTCATCATATGCCTGGTCACAGAGTCACTTGTTTCACTGGATATTATTCGTAAATCTACAAGTTCGTTGGCCGTTGAAGTGAAATAACCTTACTGTAAGAAAAAAAATCAAGTTCTGAATGACCTAGATGCCATTATATATACAGATATATACCGAGAGTAAAGTCAAATGTCTATTATTTCAAAGAATTACTCATATTTAACAAATTTATATTAGGTCAAGAAATTATGTTTAGCATTCTAAAATAAACAAGAAAGTTAACCTGAACTATGTGCATGGGTCACGCGAACCGTCACTACCAAATTAAATGCACTTTACAATTTCCGAGGTTTTGACCACTTCATTATCATATACTGCGAAGTTTAATTTAGTTATGCTAACGTCCTGCTTTAAGGCAACACTAGTGCTATTTTGGGACGGAACTCGTAATTTTGAATCGCGGTCAGATGACGAGGACGACACCTGAGATGGCAGACCCCTCTCCACACCGCACCGCACCGCACCAACGGGAGGACGTCTGGCCCGGGAAGATTTAACGCGAACCAGACCCACTTATACGACAATTCGTCGGTGGAATCGAGTCATGAGCCTGAAACCCTCCGGTTCCGAAGCCGAGACCTTACCACCAGGCCACAGAGGCTCTCACATATTGCGAAAAGTAAACTATTGTGTATGCCCAATATTTTTATAAATACAGTCTTCAGTACAATATTACCTTAATACACGGTATTAGGTAACTTCACAGTATTACTTAATATCCATCAAATTTTTCTAATTCCTGATATTCAATTCAATTTTTGTATTCTAGTTTTTTCTATTAATCCAAAACAAATTTCGCTTTTTTGAGGTATCGTGCCTGTCTCAATTAACATAAAATTTTGCTTAAAACGAATAAAAAACCCTTCAAATAAAAAAATGCACTTAGTTTTTGACTCCATGCTTGCACTATTTCCCCATTTTAAAATTTAATTATATGAAGCATAAATAACAGCATAACATATAATTTTTTAATTATCTTAAAATTGCCCCTTTGTTTTTTTCATATCTTATTAGGTAAATAATAACTTGTTTTATTTAATTCATGATAGTTTAATATTTATTGCCTGATTTCACTTTTTACATAGAGTACAATAGACATATTGAAATTACCCATAAATGATGTTAGAGTCATTAAAATTCATCAGAGAGCTGCTCCTTTTAAAGATTTAATCATTAAAATTCAATTAAAAATTAATGTTTAGTTATAATATTTTTATATAATTTCGACATTTTCTTTGAGTATAACAGACATTTTATTCAGCATAAATTAATTATATATATTTCTAGAACACATAAAATTCAACACCACCAATATGCAGCTCCTTGTAGCTTTCGTGAAATTATAAAAACTTCATAAAATAAAATGTTTTGTATTTTTTAAGTTCATCTTCGGCAAGAAAATTCGTCTTACTCCGTTGAAAAGAAATTAATCATATGCTGAAAATTCATTTTTGATTTTGATATAAAAGAAATTACGTTAAAATCAGTGTAATAGATTATAAAATATAAAAGAGAACAAAATATTTTAATGCAAAATATAGTAGTAAGAGCAAAATCGTTAATGCGTGATATTCTGAGACAAATACTCAGTACAGATTGGTTTTAATCTAATTTATAATATATTATTTCCTAATGAATGGTTAGGAATTCTTTCATACGATATTTATAAAGGATTCATTTTTTTATAGTGTTTTTTCATCCCCTCACACTTTTACAGTTTTCCTTTGATCTCCATGTTTTTCATTTAAAATATTATTTGTTAGTACACGAATAAAAGCGTGTTTTTTTATGTATCGTTATAATATTTTCTACTTCTAAGTTCTTTCATAGAATCTTGTAATTAATTTTTACTCGAATACATTATGAGATGTCACCTCTTATATGGAATCAAAATTTAATTAAAAGTGATCAATTTATTTGTACTTAAGGTCTGAAAAAATAAATTATATTGTTATAGAAAACACACAACTGTATATTTCCAAACACTGCCACAAAAGCAAGTGAATGAAAACTTTATTACAATATTTCATCTTTGCAAACATAAATTTAAATATGAAATAAGTCAAGCTAAATATGAATATGTAAAAAAGACACTCTCTAAATTTTTTATGAAATTTCAAATCGCTTTAGTTTTTTCTCTCTTTCTCTCTCTCTCTCTCTCTCTCTATTTGCATGCATATATTAAGAAAACCAAGTCAATAATTCGGAAAAATTGTCTAAAATCATATACAGCGGGTGCCAAAAAATTCTATATAAACTCATTTATACAGATAACACTTAATCATATTTCTGAGAAGCGTAACAGAGTAATGTTAACTTCAAAATAAATACTACTGCTTGCATATCTATTCGGTGATGGTTCAATCATGTTGTTCTATCTGTGATCTCTTATCTATTCATTAGGATTAGTCGTAATCCGTGAGCTGTCTTCCCAGCATATCCTTCAGAGACAACTTACGGAAAGAGTTTGATATTACTTCTTATTTTCCCTACCCATTCTGTTGCGTCTCCTACGCATTAGCTTCACATCCCACGAGATACATTAACGTAATGATTATTTATAGAGATCATGCTAAGCCTGCGATGGAAAAAGTAGAGTAAAAGTTTCCCTCAATTTATGAATGTGCTGAAAAAGGTTCGAGCTTTATGTCATTAGTCTATTATCAGGACAAGACAAGTTGTTGTGTATATGTCTGATTTTGTTATTGATTAAAAGTGTTTCCCAATAAGTGCATTTCATAGGGTTTGTATTTTGATTGAAGACGAATATTAAATTAAAGACTCATTATAAAATAGAAACTAACATACTTTCAATCGTTTCAAATAAAATTTTAGAAACATAATTATTGTTGTGATGCCTTCACCGCTTCAAATAATATTCAATCATATAACATTTAAATACATCCGCTCATAATTTATACAAAATATGCTAATTTTACGGTGTAAAAAGTGGAGTGAATATTTCTATCAATTTATGAATGTGCTGAGAAGAAATTACTCTTTATGTTAATTATCTATTATCAGGATAAGACAATATGCTGTGTATTTGTCAAATTTTGTCGTTCATGAAAGATGTTTTCTTATTAATGTAAATCATAGAGCTTGGCATTTCATTGGATATGAATTTTAGATTAAAAGTACCTAATAAAATATCATGTCGAAATGTTCACTAATCATGTCGTGTAGAATTTTGGAAAAATAATTATTTCAATTTTTCAATAATCATGTCGTATAGAATTTTGGTGTTAATTATTATTGTGTCGTCTTCACTGCTTTGATTCACTCCAAAATTAATATTTAATCAGGAAATACTTGACAGCATCCACTTATAATTTAGAAAGACAATGCTAATCTTTCGGTGGAAAAGAAGAGTAAAAGTTCCCTCAATTTACGGATGTACAGAGATTTGTATCATTAGTCAGAATAAGATAAAATATTATGCATGTATCTGATCTTTTTATTGTTCAAACATTTTTTTCTAAATATTGTAATTCAGAGACCTTATAGTTTAGTTGAAGATGAATTTTAAACTAGATAGACTTTATAAAAAAATATGCCAGCATTTTATTCAATAATTTCATTTGGAATTTTAGAATAATAATTATTATAGCAGCGTCTTCACTTCATCAGATAATTTTTAATCATGCAATATTTAAATACATTCGCTCATAATTTATGAAGATTATGCTAATCTTATGGTCGAAAAAGTGTTATAAAAGTTTTCTTCGTTTTATGAATGGACTAAGAAATTCTTTATTCTATCTCTTTATAACTTGTTGTCTGTTATCAAGATAATGCAAAAGGTGTATATGTGCCATATATTGATATTATAAAAATATGTTTTTATCAGTGAAATTTAGAATACTTGATTAAAAATAAACATTATACTGAAGGCGGGTTTTAAAGATATGCTAATTTAATTTTTCGTATAGAATTTTCAAAAAATAATTATTATTTTTGGCATTTTTCTTAATTCAAATAATATATGATCATTTAATATTATTTGTAGTCCGTTTATGATCTAAGAAATTACGCTACGTTTACGGAGGAAAAATCAGAATAAAAGTTTCCCTTGAGTTTTGAATGCACTAACGAGCGTCACGATTTCTATTATTTACTTATTATTAGGATAAAGCAAAATTTTATTTGCGTGTCTAATATTGAAATTGTTGAAATGTGTTTTTGTATGTAATTCGTAGAGATTAGAATCTGACTTAAGAAAACTTAGAATGCTAAAATTTTATTCAATCTTTCGGTTAGATTTTTAGAAAACTTATTATAGTACTTTTTCTTTCACACAATATTAAATAATATAATATTATTTGATATCGATTTATATATAACTGCATTTCTGACGGTGTTTATCATTTTCAGAAGCGTTGGATTTAATAAACGATATAGGAAACTTTATCAACGCTATCTGTTAAAAATATTTGTATTATTTTTAAAAAATTTATTTTAAAACTACACACATGTTAATAAATAAAATGGCGCATCATATAAATGTTTTCTGCATCTAGGCCAATCGTTTACTTTTAAATATTCAAACCTTAAATCGATATTTATATTGAATTCTTGAATATGCCTAATACGTTGGATTTTTAAGTTTAAATTCAATCAAACAGAAAGATTAGGGATTATTAGGGAAAGATTAGGGGAAAAAAACACAAATATTTGTAAGAAATAATGTCTGTATACTGTTTTGAAAGAAAGAGGGAAGAGAATTAAAGAGTTCTTGTTGTTTTAAAATGCCATATTTGTTACAGAAAAATTCTCACATATCAAGGTATCATGAGTGTACTATATATACTACACGTATACTGATATGAAAAGTTTTTTCTACTAGGAAAAATAACATTTTTAAGCGACAGAAGCAAATTAGCACGCTTTCCTTTTCTTTCCATTTGATCACATTTACCTGTAATACGACAATCTATGCTGCCTTATAGTAATTTTTTAATGGTAAAGAAATATCAGTTATCATTAAATGCTTCTCACGAAAAAAATTAGCGTTCATAATTCTAAATTAAGCTCAGAGTTTTTCATCTCCACAACTAATTAAAATCAAATTAAGCACTAATCAAGCATTTCTAAATAAAAAGAATTCATCAAAATTCTTAATTACTCTTACATTATTTTTAGCATGTCTCTGAATCTTCAAACATTTTAATATTCTAAGCAAGAGACTTCATAATAAATAAGAAAGTCTTAATTATCTTAATTTGTACTCTTATTAAAAAATACCACTACAAAGATTAATTTTTATCCACTTAGACTAAACAGCCACACGCTAAAATTTTATCATATTCTCTTCTTGGAACAAAGTAATAATGAAATAAACCTACTCAGAAAAGGAACAGAAATTCCATTTTATTTCTACATACTTTAAAATTACACGCATTGCATTTTAAACTGTGAAGAAAACATTCTTTCTCGTTCTCTTTCTTCCCTTTTCTCTGACACTCGAAAAAATTCGTGGGAGAGAAAATTCCGAATCAAAAGAAGGTTTTTCTGAATTGCAGCTCGAAGTATCGCAGAAGCATCACTTTCTCTAAGTAGTTTCTCTACTGGAAGTCTTAAAGTAGCTTTGGTTACTTCCAGCATTAGGGTAGCAAACTCTATTGATAGTAGCCAGATCTCTGTCACTGGAAGTGGTAAATAGAATACCCTTGTTTAGTGAGACTTACTTTTTCTGCCTCTTATATTTATGTGGAATTTTTTGGCTTGATTGGAAGCCATATCCCTAGAGATCGTGTCGAATCATGAAATATTGAAGAGGTAATATTTTTTCGTGGTGTACTTTTTCTTGCGATATAAGTAATTTTCATTTTAGGATTTGTACCATTTGAACTCTAGTTTTTATCCATTTGTCATTGAGGTTGTTCTTTATCATTTATTAGTGTATTAAGCATTGCAAAATTTTCAAAATGACATGAATTTATAAAATCAACTTTTATGATTTGTACCATATGAATACTTTTTATTTTTTATCAGTGTAATATTAACAGGATTCTTAGTTAATTCCTGCGAACTAAGCATTTTCAAATTTTAGAAAGTCTTAAATTCTTTAGGTTTCATTTTATAATTTGCATCATTTGAATATATTAGATTTTTTTATTATTATTAAAACGACACTAATATTATTTACTGCGAATTAAATATTTCCAAATTGATATTTTCAAAAAATAATTTCACATTTGGTTTAATATTTTGTTGACTACACTTGGAGTTATTAAATATGTTTTGTGGCTTATTTGTTGAAAAACTGAATCACTTTAATTTCAGAATTCATGAAGATATGATTAAAATAAAAGGGCTTGTTAAAATAACATTCAACTGGTGTATCTCGACAATTTGATACATATCATTTAATTTAAATGGAATGTATAATTTTTAACTAGAACAAATATTAATACGGAAAAAATTAATCTTACATTTTTAATTACTATAAATTATTAATATGTAAATATTTTATAAAATAACCAAGAGATTAAAATTTAGATGGGGAAATAGGATTGATACACCTACAAATGTAATTCATTAAATGAATGCAATGGTGGCACTATGATCCTGACTTAAGAAACACTTCCTGTTGAAAGTAATTTAATAAAAACCACTTTTAAAAGTATACTTTTATTAGTGTGCATATGAGATACATATATTATTTATTTTCTTCTTTATTCCCTTTAATTTATGATTTATTAAAATAAAATTTTAATTCATTTTTTTTTCTGAAATTTTGTACTAGGGCCCGCCATTTGAATGGAATCAAAAGTTGATTAAATCAATTGATTAGTTTTTAATTAAGTTCTGAGATTATAATAATGATTTACTACTCATGAGAATAGATAAATGTACAAAATTACAAAACGCTAGCATATCAGGAAACAAGTGAAAAATCGATAGCAAATTTCTATTTTTGTCGAAATGAAACAGTTTCAAGCTAAATAAAAGTGTATAATAAAAGTAATTTAATTTTAATTATTTATATCCGCATTTGCCTGCATTGCAACATTGATGAAGAACTGATGTTATACAAAAAAGTAATTACTTTTTTTATCAAATAAAACTAACAAAATCTCATTTTGTTAGTTTTATTTGATAAAAAATAAAACTAACAAAATGAAATGAAATTTTATAATTCCAGGTTAAGTAAAAATATCATTCTTTCAAGGAAAGAAGGTGTAACTACTGAATGGAAAATATATTTTAGGATTTATCTCTCTTTAGCAATAGTATAAAAATTATCCTATATGTACAGTCTGAAGGTCATTTGCATTTTCAAACCATTAATTCAACGGTATTTTAAATTTTCAAATTATATTTAAAGTGAAAGCAGAATTAATACCGACACGAAACATATTAGAGTTACAAATCGATTTTCTGTAATGCGAGTTGGAAAGAAATTAAATTCTCCTGAATATGGAGTAAATATTGATGGAATTTCAATGCTTTTTCAATGAAAGAATAAAGCTGAGCAGAAAAGGGCTCGTCTTCTCAACTATGATTTAGTAAGAAAAGTCCCATCTTAATCAGATTATTTTGCTTCACAAAATTCCTTATGTTTTGATTTGATTTGTTTACATGAAATAGTATTTTTGAATAATATTGTTATTTCCAAGTAATTATAATTAGTAGAATTACACTGAGTTACCTAAGTTTTTTCTTAACGTTTGGTACTCCAGTGTTATTACTCATATAATATTTAATTAATATTATTAAAGTAGATACAGCAAAAAGCAGGTTATGACTCCTTCATTTCGACCAATGATGTTTATAAACAACCAAACAAAAAACTTTTTTTTTTCATATGCACACTCATAAGAAGCAGGAACTATCTAATGGTAAGGTTTCGATTTCGGGCCAGATAGCTTCAGGTCCTGTTTGTAGACCCGGCACATGTTAAATCTGACGTTGTCAAGCATAATTTTGCTAGAGTAATGCGGAACTCTAGATTAGGTAACATCCTCGTCATCTGATCATGATTTAAAACTATGATGTCTATCCCAAAATGGCCGTCTTATTGTTTGAAACAGAGCATCAATACAAACTAGAATTAAACTCCTGCCTGCTCCAAATTTCTTTGACTGTATTAATCGTATAACAGTTTTATATCTGATTATCATTCAAAATAATTATTTGAGGTATATTTTATATATGCTATTTACTTAAGATCATGTTTTTCTAATATACTTTTAGGTCATATATCAATATAGGTATCGAGAACTATAGTGGACTAAATCCACAGTTTTCACTTAAATTGATCTAGGTATCATATTTAATAAACATTAAATGTTGGCGATATTATAAGTGTGGTTATTAATTACAGGACGTCGTTAATACATTCTAGTTTTTCGAGAAAACGTGTTTATTCCTTCAATATGATGACATGTCTATTTTTCATTGAAATTGAAGATTAATTCACTTTAATTCTCAACACTCATTTATATTATTTTACACTTTAGTTTCAAGCAGATAAATAAACTTTTCTCTTTTCAAAAGTGGGGAAAATCCGATATTCAGTTACCACATTTATTTTCTACTTTCTCTCGTACATTACATTAGTTTCAAGGAGAAACTTATGTAATCCTCTTATAAATACGTTCTCGACCTTTGGATGAATTTCCACATTTAAGGCATATTTGATACTGAAAAACATTTTTGCAATTAAGTCTATATGTCAGTGAACTGGGTAACTAACAAACATAATAAGCTAGCTAAGTGGATTAAATTTGGTTTGTAGTCTTTATACCAAAATTTTTATTTCTCTCAAACGTAAGACACAAACCTCAATAGGTGTCTATCCGTCCATGCATGTGTACATTCGATAATTCAAAAATGAAGGCGTAGAGAGATAAAATTTGAGTATGGTTTTATTACTAGAATTGTAGATATTAAGGTATCCGACTACGTTGAAAACACTGGTTATCGACCACATTGGCGAATTCTTTTATTATTACTATTTCAGGCTTTCCTCTTTCCAAAATAGTATTTTCTAGGAAAAGGAAGATCTGACCTATCATCCAGGAGAATTTTAAAGAAAAATTTCAGCTAAAAAATTATTTAACTTCAATTTTCTCAAACTTTAATTTTTATAAAAATTATCCACCGTTAACATAATATCTCAAAATCTAATCGAGATATTTACATAAAAATTTCAGCGTGTGTTTTAAATAATATGGGCAACGAAAAATGAACCAAAAGTTTTATTGTTGGTGAAATACTTTTTCATTTATAGGTGTTTTTAGAAAAATTAAGTTGTAAATTTATGGAAAAAATGTGTATATACGTATATTTTTACCCATGTTTTCTTTACATCTCAAAATGTTTCTTAGATTTTGGTTCATTTCATTCATCCTTATATTCTATAACTTGTGTACAAAGAAAAATAAGATTGCTGCATTACAATTTTGTGTAGAGTGTTAACCGTTTTGGTTAAATTTCATTAAAATTTACTACAAATTTTCCTATTTCTCAAAATATATTATATTTCCAAATAATTTTTTTCTATTTATAGTGTTTATAATTGACAATACATCTAAAAACCATAAATAGTTTTTAAAAAATCCAATTGTTCAAAAATATTCCTTCGAACGTAGTCGGTTACCTTAAAGCAAGTTATGAATCAAATCCGTCAAAGGATTCACTGTTAACGATCTGTCTATTCGAGTGTCATAAACGCATTATACTAGATAGGCAAATTTTAGAATATGAACTTTTCGGAAAGATTGTAAATATGAGTTTGATTTTGTACTAGAAGCGGTAACGATTGACAATAAGCCGATTCATCTACCCTTGTATATGTAAAAATGATAACACCAAAATGCAATAATGAAATTTGGTATGGATATATTAACACCATAATTGTGTAAGCTTATATTCAATTTTGACGCATTCTGCCAACGAGTTGAATTCCAAAATGCCCAACCGGTATGAGTTAAACATGAAGCGAATAACATTGTGCAAATATACTAGAAAGTAAGAAAGATAACATTTCAACTAATTATGTATATATGCATGAATTAATTCATGATTAGCTGCCAATTTTTGCTAAAAATAATATTTTTACTAGCCAAATTGAAAATCCTTTATATTTTATCAAACAGCAGGAAAAATAAAATATTAGTTTCTTACCAGTGCATAAATGTTCTATTTATACCCCACTATGTAACTACAATATCAATTTTTGCTTTTTATAAAATATTACTCTTCTCTGTTTATTCAGAAAAAATAAATGACAGTGATCCCATATAAAAACAGCTCAAACAAATGTTATTTCGATGGAATAAGTCCACCCTTAAGTACACAATGGTAACTTATCGGTCGTTAGTCTTGTGTCAACAGCCAAATGATACCTCTGTCACACACCAATAGGAAGTGAATAAAATAAAAATTATTTAATCCAAGAAAGTACATTCAATACAAAGTAATCTATCTTTTCTCATGAAGCTAAATCAAATATTATAGATCTGTTTGACTTATACTTTTTGTCTAAGAAAGCATTTTCTTCTACATTTACATAGAAAACGATTTGCCCTGGGTTTTTGTTGTAGTTGTTTTTGGTTTTGTATTACATAGTCATATTAACTCTACTAAATTAATAAGAAAATGATAAAAAGCATTGCAACGTGTTCCTGAGAATTAAATATAATGTAAATATCTTATCTGTCAATTTAATCAGAATCTTTTCATTTCCAGTATATTGATAATTCGAATTTCTTCTGTTTCCTTGGATTTCGTATAATTATAATATTAAAATCATTTAAACAATCTAAAATTCGAATTTATTTTAGTAAATCTGGAATCAATCAAAACTAAAAGAATGTTTATCATTAAGGCAAGTAGAGAGTTGCTCCTAGAGTACAATATATTCAATACAAAAAATGTCAAAAATTAATCATTTAAAAAATAACTTTAAACACATTAATAAGAATTTTGTCATTTATATTGAAATTTTATAATACAATTGTTGTATTCAAAATGCAATGTACAGTTTACTTCTAAAAATGACTGACTGTTTATTTATTAATTATATATTGTTTCTTAAAACTCGTATATTAAAAATGGGTCTTTATTTCCATTTCTAGTTTAAAAGTCATCGTTTTTCTTGGTGTACTCACTTTTAGATCAGTTTTTCATAATCTTAATTTTAGAATAAAACGTATTTTTAATGTGGTGCCAACAGCTTCAAAGTAACTAAATCATACTAAATTACATCATATAATCATACAATATAATTTTATTGAAAGTGTTTTTCCTTGATCACGATTTATTTATTATTGATTTCAGAATTAAAAATATTTTTATAACGTTGCAAATATTAAATAATATGTCAGTTAAATCCATGGTAGGAAATTTTTAAAGATATGAATTCAGTTGACAGAGATTAAAATCCATAATCAAATACCACGATGAAACTGAACAAGCAAACAAGATTTGATTTGGTCATATTTTTTCCATATCTTCCTAAAAAGAAAGATCAGGATGAATTGTTGCTATGCTGGTAATCGTTTTAGTTTCTATAGTTTCTAATATCCTCAATCTAACCAGATATCGTATTATATCCAATAATGATATTTTCATTTTGTTGTATATCCCATGATCGAAATACTATAAAGAAAATATCTCTTTATATTGCAATTCATGAAGGGGTATTGCAATAAAGATGTTATGAGTGTTGTGATGATCGGTCAATGAATTGAAATTACATAGATTTTTTTTAATTTATGATAATTTTTAATTTCATTAATATTTTCTAAATAATAATATAATAAATTGTTAATTAAATCTTTTTTTAAATGTCATATACCAATACATAGTAAGTCTAAACTAATTAATTCAACGCATTTTAGATTAAAGTTTGATAACGCATCGTTCTCATTATTCATAGAATCTCTAATACTACTCGCTGCTGTCGAATTGGAGAATGGATGCTTTTCTGGTTTTTGTTCAGAAAAAACCAGTTTCTCCTGATAGTAATCATAGAATGCAACCTATTTCTCTCTAAAAATATTGAAATTAATTTTTATTTCAATACCAGTAACTAAGTAATAGACCCCAGATCCTTCTGGTTCATAGATGATTCCTTATTTCCTCTATATCTCGGGTCTTTGAATCAAGAGTGGTAAAACATGAATGGGCTATATATGATAGATAAAAAGGGATTAGAATCATCAAGAGGATTCCATTTTCAGTAATATTTCAACGCTATTTGTCATTCTATTCGGAATTAAGTATTTCATAAGTGCAAAATATCATTTTTTCGGAAAAGGAAATTTTTAAAGGATGTCTGCACTTTTACTTCAAACACCAAAAATTTAGCATTGGAAACTTCAACTTCTACATTATTTTTTAACATAAAATATTTAAAAATAAATAACAATATATATAAAAAAAATATTGTTAAATCAAAATATTTCTTATTTTTGTTTGCAACAGCATATCTAGTAGCTCTTTTTCAACATTTTTCTTTCCAAGAGAGTTGGAGATTTGATAATGGCAACTGTATAAATTCAAGTGATAGAACATGGACACTTATTTGAAATGTTTATAGCTTGAAAATAGCTTATTTGAAATGTTTATAGCCCTACAAGGCAGTTTTTCTGTGAAATTAGATTTCGAATTTGAAGCTTTCAAATCTCGAATCTGAGACCTTACCATCAGGCCAATTCGGCACCTGAAATGTTTATAAATCTTATATATAGTCAATAGCGATGTATATAATCTCCTTCTGAGCGGTATAAAAGACGACCATTTGTATTGAAGGTTGGATGGGACAGCCTATCTCTTTAAGAATGACTTGCACAATTCAGTAGCAAATGCTACTATCTGTCTTCTTCATTTTTGCAATAAAATTATTGTTGCATTTCGGTTGAAATTTGAGGCATCTATCACTATAAAATCTTTTATCCTTCCTAAGCATTCCCTCAACATGTATTCATCATCGAGGTTCAACTATACTGTATAATTTTAGATCGTAGCCTAAAACATGGCATTTTACTAAGTGCCATAGCATTTGCAATTAGATTTGGATGGGCGAATCCATTTCTTGGGAGGCAGAATAAGATTAGTTGGCATGTAATATAAAGTAAACTCGCTGACTCCATTTTATACCATTCTTAAAATTAAGATGAAATTATTTAACTTTTTAACCTTACAAATATGGTTTTTGTCACGATCCAAGCCGAAAGGTTTTTGTCACTATATTAATAATTTAATTAGATCACATTTTTACATATAATTATTTATACACCTTAACCTTACGTATTTCTAAGGAATTTGAGATAATCTAAGCCTATTCTGAGATTATCAGGGCTTATAAGCTGAAAGCTAATAAAATTTCTAAATTATGTTATTAATTATCAATTAACGGGAAAACAAATTCTTTAACGTGATTAATGCGAAGTAAATGGAGCCACAGTAAAAATTTAATTCATCCAAAAATTCGAATTAAAAAACTTTGTGTCTAAGAATATGTAAGAAGATAATAGGGTACATTTTGAGAAAGAGAAAAAAGAGAAAATCGAAAACACCAATAAAGAATTTTTAGTACTTCCTAGATTTAGTTAATTTTAAGTATATAAATATAAAGTAATTTTAATATATAATGTTATAATAATTATAATTTTAAATAGTTTGATTATTTAAAAAATCATAATTTCAATAAAAAAACTAACTATAATAAGGAATCCACACCATTTTTAATATAAGAACTGCAAAATAAAACAGCATAATAAACAGCATTATTAAGAAAAAAAGCAATTACTTGAAATTTCAGCTTTGAATACTAATTATAGACGTTATTTTAATGATATGTTCATAAGATGGATATCTAAGGCATCAAAGAAAAAATGTCAATTAATGACGAATTCGAATTAAGAGCATTCCAATTAGCTAAATTTCACTACATAATAACCATACTTAAAATTCCGTGACATTCTGAAATAATCTCTTTACTACTAATTTTTAATATACTATTAATGATTCTTGGACATTTAATTAGTCCATTTTGCAATGAAAATTTATGAACCTGCAATGACACGCTTTCAGATTATTTGTCAAAGAAATCACCTCAATGTTTTCATTTTTAAATCAAAAGTTTAATTCAGCTTAATTCAGAACATACATTTGATTATGAATAATTAATGAAACGAAGTGCTATTGAGTTTAATTGACATTTTGAAATCTAATCAACTAAAGGTCTTATTCCTGAAAACGCTTGTAGCGGTCTCTTCGTGTCGGTGAAACCTAATTGCTAATGGAATAGAAAACCCCAAGGTAATTAAAGTATTCTAGACCTTTAAATTACGAATCATTTCAAAGAGTAATCCAAATTAAATAATTTAAAGCAGCTAGTTGCATTAAGCTCGGACAAGGAGTTTTAAAATTTAATAAATTTCAAAACCACTTACCTTAATTACATACGTGTTGCATAATTAATATTCTAAATTTCAACGTCACGATACGTTCGGATCTTATAAAAGGTCATTTGATCAAAGATCTGATGGAAAAATGGCTTTAAATGAGAAAAAACTGGATGCTGATTAAGCAATTAAAACCTAATTTTTCTGTAAAGATTATACCAAATTCTCCTAATTATCTCAGTATAACATTTAAGTGAGGAATTAAGAAACAAAACTCAATAGTTTTCAAACAGTGATCACCTTTTTTTATATAGATGTATGAAATGATCGAGATCTTCTTTATTTTGATCATTAACAAATGATACTGAACAGCAGATGATGTATGTACTACGTTTAATGCATTCAAATAAACAATTAAAGCCCAATTATTACCGATCTTCTCAAATCTTATAATGATCTCAATGTAACATCTAAATGTGGAAATAAGAAATATAAATTAACTGCTTTCAAAAGTGGATATCATCATTTATTAAGTACCATCTTCTATTTCAATTTTCAAAATATCATAAGAGGAAAAAGAAATTAAATTTTCCGTGAAATGTGGAATATGAATGTGTTATCTCATCATATCAGATGAGAATAAGAGTTATACAAATCATTATTAGTTGCGAAAAATTTAATTATTTCATCCTACTGTAAAATTCGAAAAATTAAAATATGATGCGTTTCTTTTTAACCGGCGATATCTTCGGAGTTCTTTTATGAAAGTAGTTGAAACAATGGAAATTTTTGTTCTGTCTATAAATTAATGAAATTACACGTTTATACTGTCATTTACAAAAATAGTGATAGATTAGTTGCAAAATTACGTACAACAGCAGGATACATACTTAAATCCCTCCTCTAGTTATGTGAAAATTTCAGTCGGAATTTTTCCCATATGAATGATGCTGTCATTTATGGCAAATGATTGCCGATAAATATTATACCAAATTCTTTATTTCTTGAGTAACTCTATGTAAACTTTGCATTGAATTCATTTAAATTTAAACCTGAAACATTTTTTTGATCTTAGTCAAAAAAGGGCGGCATAAAAAAAAATTTTTTTTTTTGAGCTCATCGTCAATATAGCTTTTATTCTAACTTCAATATCAAATTCTTTAAAAAAAAAAAAAAAAAAAAAAAACTTTAAATTCATTATCTATCCAATAAGATAGAGTCATTGCTTTCGAATAAAACTGTTTCTATAATAAGAATCGAATTAGAAAGCATGAAGATTTATTCATTAGATATCCTTTTTGGTTGGTTAAATTTTTATAGCTGAATACAGCCATGTATTGATATTATAATCTTTTGATAGGAAATTCAGTTACCAAAAAAGACTTTTCAACTTATTTTCAAAAGATTTAATACAAATTTACCAAATTCAGTAACTTATTTCCAACCAAAGAAGAGAATTGTATTTTGATCAATGATTCTATGAATCTCTTGAAAAGAATATTATATATATAAAAAAGTTCTGTTTTCT
Organism: Argiope bruennichi; assembly: GCF_947563725.1. Lineage (NCBI taxonomy): Eukaryota > Metazoa > Arthropoda > Arachnida > Araneae > Araneidae > Argiope > Argiope bruennichi. The sequence continues at coordinate 115,501,218 of NC_079163.1, read as the reverse complement.
CATTCAAATTGTGCAAAAAAAAAAAAAAAACTTAATAATATCAGGAAAAAAAATTATGAACTCGGCATTTATTTTTGCAATTCTATTTAGCTTTCAATTCATTGCAAGTGACGTTTGAATGCTGATAAATTATTTATCTTCATACAAGATTAAAGCTAAAATATCATAGAAAAACATGACACTTAATGTTTCGTTATATATAAAATTGCGATTTTTTGATTGCTTGATAAAGAAATGTTTTAAAATTTGAAGTTATTTCATTTTTATCAGATGGAATCATGGATTCATTGATAGAATATGAAAAAATATCATTGTTACATTAGTTTCGTGGAAAATGAATATCGAAATGATATGGGGGAACGTGGGGATCTATGCATTGTTATACAAGAAATAAATTTTTATTTCATTATAATTAACTGAGATTTAATGACGAATAAACAGAAAAGAATATTTTAAACAAAAATTTTGATTCCATAATAATTACTAAATACTAGAGATAGTGTTTACACATTTTTAAAAGATCTCGATGGAGAATTTTTAAAAAAGGAAAGGTTTTGGAATAAAAATTTCTAGCAAGAGCCTATTATTTGATATGAAAAATACCATCCGCTATTCTTAAATTTATTCCTCATTCAAAACACACATGTAAACAAGCTATGGATTAAAGCATATATTTTTGCACATTCCAAAGAAAAATGTTCCTATTGCATAATTCAAAAATGTCGTGAAATGCATGGTATATTAAAATTTCTGGATGCAAAATAAGCAACACTATTAATCGGAAAGGGAAAAACCGTCAATCATAACGTCTGCATAGAAAGAAAACTCCAAACGAATACCTAAAAAAGGTATTGACTGTTTTAAATATCTCGAAAGTGAAAATGCTGATAACAAAAATACGCTGATGTAATAACCAATTGCAAAGTCTTTAAATTCATTTTTAACAAAAATAAATAAAATTATAAACGAAGATGAATAACTTAAAAAATCTAAAACAATATATTATTAACCAGCATTTGCCGAGGCATGTGGTATATCGTCGAACAGTTTGTAAAAGCCTGTATGAAAATCAGTTAACAGGAAATAAATTAAAATACATTGTGATCTTTAAGGAAGAATATGTTTACTTAAACGGATACAACAAAAATAGCTTTGTTTACTGAAAACAAAGAGGAAAAGAAAAACAAGTCTGCATTCGTCAATGCAAAGAAAATTACAGTAAAATGTTATAACTATCGCAGAGTTCTCTTAAAGAAGAAGGATGGAAAAGAAATGTTAAAATCAACTTAACATTCTATCAGGAGAGCGTTGTTTAAAGCCGATATTTTCAGAAGAAATTCTATTTTTTCATTCGAATCATTTTCAAGGAGTGAAAAGGCATCAAAACAAAGCTATAAGTCATACTTCGAAAAGTACCTAAGCATTCCTTGAAAAAAATTAATACTGAGTCCGGTATTGCTTATATATTTTTTCAGTATATTCCTATGAAGTCTCCTGACATTTTAAACAAAGGACTATGATGCCTTTGTCCTGTGGAAAAGAGCTCTTTCTAAGCACAAACTCACCATAAATGATCAACTTTGGAAAGCAAAGGATGAGAAATGGAAATCAATACCGCTGAAAATTTTATGAAAACTCTTCTATAGCGGAAATCAAATGCAATCCAAAAAATGGGCATTAGGTTGAGCATTTAAAATAATAGCCTTTACTTTTAAAACAGTAATTAAACGGCCACGAAATAGTTCTGAAGATTTGTAAATACTTCCGTCTTAATAATTACCGTCTGTATTGTATATATATATATATATATATATATATATATATATATATATATATATATATATATATATATATATATATATTATTTCTAATTAAAAATATACAATTATTAATTTTTTAATGCGTAAAAGTGATAGACATCTTTACTTGCACATTTCATGAACATACAATATCGTTCAAAATTATTAAAACGCATATGAAAATTTTACATTTTACATTATTGAAATTAGATTCAATTATTTACATGTCAAATATACTAATTTCCTTTTCCTTATAATCTTCTTTTTGATTCATGATATCAAGCAGTTTCTGTGGTTGTCTACTGGTTAATAATCAACAGCTTATCTATGATGCCTAAAAAATCATTTTTATTTTCTTGCTCTACCAAAGACAATTTCTGATTGAAAACTAATCTATAAATCTCAGACGGAAATAACTTCTGAGCTTTAGTGGAGGTCACTTTAGCATTTTAATCTTGTTTTTTGAGGAATAATCTTAGACAATCTTTGATGTGAATTTTAGGTCATTATCGTTCTGTCCACTATAGTTGCTAGATATACTGTCGAACCATACGAAAATTTGTGGGGGATTTCTCTAGATTATGGGACAAGATATTGATTACGTACTTCCATAACATCGATCAACACAATTTCGTCTACACATTTAGAGGAAAAACATTCCCGTATTTTCATATTTCCATCTCCCTGCTTTTTTCTGTCTGTAGGATATCCATCTACTAGAACTCTTTTTCTAATCGTCGCTTCATTTATTTATACTTTTTCGATTCAAAAACTCATACATCTTCCGTTTGAATATAAAATACTATCCAAGAAATGTGAAGCTTTTTTTGAGGGGTCAAATGCAGCAGGTTGTCATGTTTTGTTTTGATATGAATGTTTTTTCATGTACAGCAAATCAACCCAAAACTCTTGAATCAACATCCAGCTGTAAGAGTTGACGCATTCAATTTCAAGTATTTTGACGATATATTGCGAATCTCTTAACCATGTATCGTCCTTTATTGTATGAATCGTACTTATAATTTTAAATTCATTCCTTTTACTTTTTTTTTCAATTTTCTGGCTCGTCTTCTATTTTTTTTATAGATCCTGTAATCTCTTACTTTTTTATAGATTAATACACATTTGACATCGATAATTTATACATTTTTTCTAGGTTTTCATGAATTACATTGTCTTATCGATCTTCAATAATGCATTGGTGAGAATCTACAAAAATATCAAGACACCTGAGCATACTAAGAATTCCAATTTTTACTCACCTAAATATAGCATTCGTCATCAGACATTCGAATGGTTATGAAAGGCTAAAATATAATGTTTAAAACAACAATTTTTTCACAAAAATAATTGTATTTTAAAAAAATAATTTAAACCGATGTTTATTTATAGAGGATCAAGTAGTTATTAAAATATTAAGAAAATAAAACAAAGCAAAAAAGCTTATTATAGCTAATAAAAATGTAAATCATCATGTTTTCAAATCTTCCGAATAAAAGCGAAATTTTAACAACCAGTTCGTTCTAATAAATATAAACACCACTGTAATTCCATTTCTTTCATTTGTTTATTTTTTATTCCATTTCATACATTTATCTTCATAAAATTGAAAAAAAAATTGAAAAAAAATTGATATCTTCTATTTTGATAAAAACAATAAAACATTATTTTGTTTTCATTTAAACTAGGCAGATTGTTTAACTCGAGCTTCAAATTAAATGTGATGTGAAATTTTTTCACACCATGAATTTCAAAGCATCTCTACAACCAAATATATTACTATTTGCTCAGTGAAGAAATATTTCCAACTATGGTTGAAAGAAAAACAATTTTGTTGAGCATGTGAATAAATAACGGTAAGATAATGTAAATTATAAGATAACTTGATAAAACAAGAAAAATAATCCAGACACCAACATCTCTGCTATCCATATATAACACTGCAGTAAAAAACAAATCAATATATCTTCGTAATCTAAATAAATGCATATTAAGTATATAGAACTCTGCAATAAAATATATCACTATTTCCTCAATAAATTCCTCATTCTAAGGCTGAAAGTGAAACAGATTTATTCTGCTGGTAAGACATTTATTTATACGAATTAAATGATAAATTAGAAGAAAAAACAGACTTCTTCTACCCATATAAAGCAATTCAATAAAAACTAAATCTACAATTCTTAGTAATCTAAATAAACGATGTTATTAAATGTAAGATACGATAAATTTCTTGTAAACAAATCCGAACCGAATTAGTCGCAAATGATTGTAAAAAGGCCGAATGAATAAATAATCCAACTTCGAATTTAACCAGTATTTCTATTTACTTGTCTAACACAAATTACCGCTAGGAAGGATACGCCAAAACTACTTCTAGGACAATTTTATCTTCCCAATAATCTTTACGTCTTTTTTCCTTTTTTTCCGTTTTTAGAATTTGACTTTTGTTCCGAACTCATAAACCGATATTCCTTCCTGCAATCACTAAAGAACATTAGGAGAGAACATTGATCGAATCAGAGAGGACAATTAGATCCAGGACATTTCGGGATGTTCTTATTGAAAAGTAATTCTTCCTGGAGGAAATTCAATTTCCTTTAAAAACACGTCAAGAAAACCAACGACAGCTATCGTTTCCGAAAAAGTTTCTTTTGGAAGGAAAAGTTTCTGGAAAAGGTAATTTCGGAATCTATGGACATTCGAATAAAATATAACTAGATAAAAAGTGAACTTTTAAAGTGTGCAGTATTAGATCTTTTAGCTTTAATAAACTGCCACACCTAGTTATTTGAGTTTTCTATAGTACTTTCTTAATGAAAAGACGAATCAAGAGGATAATTTTAATTATGCAAAATATATGCCTCATTGTGTTTATGTAAATAACAAATGTGTGTTAATTACTCATTTGAAAAGAAAATGCTGATTAATTTAAAATTTAACACACTATCTATTAGAGGGCTAGGGAACATAAAGCTAAAGCATAATTTCATTGGAAAATATGATCGGAAACGCCATCTGGATGAGCTAGGGCGCTGTTCGCCATCGCTGCATAGGGATCTCAGTACTAATCATCAAAAGTTCCACTTTGTACGGAGAATGCAGAAGGAATAAGCCATTATTTGCTTGTCCCTTCAAATTCTCCTTACATCTTCTAGTTTATCCGTGAGGTTTTTCAATCCTTCTTACCTGTATGATTCTGATTTGGCTATGACGTTTCCACCTCTCCTAACAATGCATATTCTGAATTTTAAATTACCTAGTATAATGGAATAAAAATTCTAATATAAAGAAGAAATTATTTAATTTAACTAGTGATTAATTTTATGCGTATTTTAATCAATCAAAATCAGTAATGAAATTATATTTTCCAAAATCAGTAATGGGAAATAAAATATCTTGCTAAATTAACGTTTCCATTTTCTTCATTCTATTACATTCGGATTTCTAACTTTCTAACCATAAAATAGTTTTGGATAAAAAGTGATTCTAAAATCCTGGGACAAACGTTTTTATGGAATTGCATACAGAATTTTAATTGATATTTTTCAGATGAATTCAAAGCATTATATCACAAAATATACAACCATAGAGAGTGTCCAAAAAGATCGCTTACAAACTTTGAAGATAGATCAGGCATTCAGAATCAAGTCTTATCTAATTTTGGTGCATATTTTTATAATAGGACATTGAGTACCAAACGAAAACTCAACACGTCAAAGAGATCCTATGAATTAAGTAAAAGAAACTGATACACCAGACAAAATATGCAGCATGTGGACTATAGATTTACAGAAGATCAGCAAGACAATAAGACTAACAACGTACGAAATGTGTCTAGCTTTTGATGGCAAATTTTAGAATATTTACGAATTGTATAGGCTTTTATGAATTTTGTCCTACTGAAAATGTACCTGTCATGTTAAGTACTTATTATAATGAAATTACTTATGCAACTGTATTTTTAAGTTATTGTCAATTTGTATTTCATTAAATATTTGTTAAACACTTTATATTTTGATCCGTTCCTTTTACTAAATTCATTGACAAAGACTACTCTCAAGCGGTCACTCTTTACGTTTGCAACCCATATTCTGTAATAAAAATTACTTGTTTCTGTAAGCTAGACCTACTTTTAAAGTTTATCCTTGGATTTACGAATCCTCTTGCAGACAAAAGACAAATATCTATTCCTGGTGTTTGGCAAAACCACATATAAAATTCTGCTACTGATGCAGAAAAAATTAATTATACGAAAAGAAGAAATGAAGCTGGACAGCTAAATGAAATATGCATTTATATTACGCGAAAGTGAAACAGAGCATAGTATTTGCACTATTTCACTTTTGCAACCAAAAGATAATATATCCGAGTTCCGATGCCACTACAGATATATTATTTTTCAATTAAATTTATGGAAAATTGATTATAAGGTTAGCAGAATCGAACAAAACTTTCTGCATCAGCTGTTGAAATAAAAATATTCATTGAAGTTGGTCAATTGCGTTTGATTAGTAATGTTATATTTTTGAAACCAAAAAATGATGTGCATTAACTTCCGATTTCATTGCACAGAAGCGTTTTCTTTCAATCTGCGAAAAGCCAAATGACCGCACACTAATCAAATGCAAAATTTGGAAAATAGAGTGTTGCCTCAGGTGGCGTCCTCGTCATTCCAACAATGTTCGAAACTACGAAGTTTTTCTACTGCTGCCTACATGAATTTTAAAACAGACCTCAATAAAACAAATAAATCAGTTAATGAATATAAAAAAAATTCCTTGTTAATTTAAGCTTAAAGTTTTTTAAAAAATCACAATTTAGATTACTCTAAACATTCGCTTTCAATGATGATCTTTAAAAACTTGACACTGGTTATTAAAATCGTTAAAAACATTTAAATAATTCTTGAGTGGAGAAAATAATGATTGCGTTGAAAAGAAAAAGTAAGCGTTTATTATAAAATGATTGCGAAGAAAGTAACAAAAGAAAAAATGGCCTTGATTCAAGCAATAGGCTAAACTGTCTGTCTCGTCTGGAAGTCTGCGTATAAGTGTACTAATAGATGGTAATCTTTAGAAAAATTTATGCCTGGAATTTTATTTGACAGCAGCATTTTTTCGTAGCATACTCTGTAATAACAATAGTAATAATAAACGCGTAATGGCTATACTTGAAGGCCATTATACGAAATAGGCTATTTATACGAAAACATAAAATAATTTCTAAATATTAACATTCATTTAATGCATTTCTTCTATTGCTTAAACCTTTATTTTCATTCCGAAAAGAAAAAACCTATATGTACTTTATTTAAACATTGTCTTTTTATAAAATATCATTCGACAGTTTTAATTAATTATTACATTTTTAGAAACATAAACAACGCAGTTTTCTAAATTCTATAAAAAAAAACCCGAGATGAATTTCAAGTATTTGAGTTTGTATTAATGAAATATTAGCAAATTCCCAGTCATAACACGGAAAAAAGTTTAAAATTGAAGCTTAAGTATGCTCCTCACTTTTATGGATGAACTAGTTAATAAACTCGGCGTTGATCAAGAACTAAAAACCTTTTATACATAATATTTTTACTTAGAATCTACTTTTGTATAAACTATTATATTAAACAAAACAATTTTCTATACATACGAATTGAAATAAAAGAGAAATTTAAAATATTAATGGTAGAGTAATTTAGGGTCTTACTGTTGCCTAGCAAACAAGAACCTATAAATTTCCTTATTTCAGAATCATCTGCGTTAAATCTTCTTAATCTTACTTAAAAAAGTAATAACAATTAAAAGAAAAATTGCTTGAAATTGAAATTGGTATCGTTGAAAATGTATAATTTTTAATTATAAGATTTTGTGAATTTTTTTCAGAATAACTTCTTCCGAAGTTTCTGTTGAAAAAAGGTAAATTATTGTTTAATTTTCCATTGCTTGAAGTCTGTGCTGTAGTCAAGCATTTGTTTAATTTGCTTACAAGATCTTTACTTTCCTTGTCTGCATTTGAAAGACGATTTATACCTGCTTTTAGGCTTTGATAAATCACCGCTTTGAATCAAACGAAAATCTGGTAAAAAGATATATTTTAAAACGATACGGTAATTATAAAAAAAATGATAGAGTATCTTAAAATATGTTCAATGCATTTTAATTCTTTAAGAATTTATAACGACTAAAAGAAATGTTGTGCAGAAATTGATATCATTAAAATGATAAAAATTTTGAATTTTAAGATGGCTTAAAAATTACGGTAGAAAAAAAAAAGACTTTTTGGTTAATTTCTTATTAATTGAATATTTAATTTAATATTTGAACTTTATAAAGAATTGAAAGAAACTTATTTCTCTCGTCTTAAATTATAAGTGCACAAAATTTGGTTGAATTCAACCCAGTCGCTTAGGAGGAGAAGGGGAACATAGATACATACATACATTCATACAAAGTCATGATGACTTTTATATATATTAAGATATATCAATAATTACATATCAAAGTTAAGAGTGAGAATTCTTTCAGGCTTAGAACAAAACAAATCTAGAAACTTATCTTACTGTCAAACGACTTATATCATGTCCTTGACAATTTCTGATGCCAATCACGATAAAATATTTTGATTTTGAAAACTCAATTCTCTTTCACCAATCACCCTATCCTTTTTTTGCAGTGAATTACTTGAGAATCAAAGAAAAATCATGGTTTACCATTCCCCCCCCGGAATGAAATTTCAGAAGTTAAAATTAAAGATAACATTTTTTCTTACAAACTCATTCAATTTTTTCATCTTCTTGAGTAACAAATACACAAACGAAAAACCTTAGCTGTGTTTTACTATACGTAGCAGAATTTGTAAATTTTCATCAGCAGATGCGCATTTCTATATATCTAAATGAAGAAACAAGAATGCAGAGAAAATAATTCTGAAGTTTGTTTTGAATGCTAATTTTTATTTATAACCAGATAATTAAAAACATCTTTTACGAAGGAAATTTCCTTGCTTCAAGTCAAGAGAGTGGAAATTCAATATTTTCATTAAATACTTATTAAAGCATTCAAAATTGATAGAAAAATGTAAAAATGTCCGCACTTCAAATGTAGAGTATTGTGCAATGTGAGGTTAAAGCACCGTTGTAACAAGTCAACTATTTCGCTCTACTCTTGACTTTCATTATTCAAATACTAGAAGACAACCATAAGCTTCGGCAGAGAATCACCCGCGTCTGTTGGGATGGCTAATGGAAGTTTTCCTGATTTCCTGTCTATCAAAACATAAATGTGGGCCAGTTTCTTCGGAAGAAAGGCAATCTCCCCCATTAATTGAATCTAACTCGGACTTCAGGCAATACCTAAATGCTCAAAGATCGCTTCGATTGCCGTACTTTCCTTCCATTATAACCTAGACTTATTGGCTTTGTTATATATACTTAACTATTAAAGATCAAAAATATGATAGCCTTTGTTTTAATGTATCAAATACTACAATAGAAAAATATCAAAATAGGAACGATGAATGGCATTTTCCTATTCTGATTTAATATTTGGTTAATAGATCTTGATTGCATAAAAGACATATTTAGTGGTATGCTGAAAAATTTCGGTTTAATTTGTACACAAATAATAACATAATATTAGAAAGTATACTCTTCTGATAAATACAGAATATATAATGTAATCAGGAAAAAATAATCTACGCTTTGATCAAAATTTAAAGCGTATATTATTTTAATTGTAAACAAGTCAGCAATTTCTTTATTTAGCTTAAAATGAAATTAAATAATTACAGATTCATAAATTCAATTCCCAGCCAGCATTTGAGTTACATCAAGAGAAGAGGAGTTGACTTCATTCTTTTCATATTTAGCAACAATGATAACAATTCACTGACAGATATAAAACTGGTTCCGCAAAAATTTTAAAGCATTGTTTCTTATAGCAACTGGATTTATAAACAGAATTTATTTCAGATCTCTATATCGAAATAAAAAACTTTACTGATCAAACCCATAAAGCGAATAGAGAAAAGGAAACAGAAGAAAATTATTCTTCACAGCTTGTGACAGATTTTTTTAAATAAAAAAAAAAACTATGGAAAGGTTTTTGCATATCGATTGAAAAGGAAAAATGTAGTGAAACCAGTACTGAAAGAGAATTCTTTTAATAAAAGTTTTATTCTAGTTATCGATACACAACAGAATTCGAAAAAATTTCATAATATATTCCAAAAATATTGTACCAATAATAAATATTTGAGTTACATGAAACTTATTTACTTGTATATAATTAGTGCATCCCACATGTTTTCAGCCAAACTTTTATACCTTAATGTGTGTGTGTGTGTGTGCGTGCGTGCGTGCGAATGAGTTTTTACTTCCATAAGATGTTTTTCAATGCACTAAATTTTCATTCTGTTGCTTGCATTTTCCACACAGATGCTAGTTACGTTCTGTATTTCATTGCTATTAGTCAACAATTTAATTTGCACTTTTTTATATATTATATAAATTATCTCAACGAAAGGTAGTATAATCCCGATAATATAATGTTAAAGAATTAATTATATATCGTCGTGTTACATTAGAATGCTGTAGTTCAAAAACCGCACAAGACGAAACATACAGAGTTTGAAATAAATACAGCAGCTTTAGCCACTAGTAATATATGGCATGTTGCGAGAGCATAGAGTAATCATATATAACAATTTGAGAGAAAATGTAATTAACCTACTCAAATGTTTTACATTAATGAAACGTTTTGGCAAATTTGACATTTTCATATAATAGTGACAATTTGTAAACGACGATTAACAGCTAATGTCTCTCGATCCCCTGCTCTTGCTTACCCTCATTGACAGTTAATTTAATCATCAGAAGTGGGTAAATTTAACCATTTCGTAAGAGAATGGTGGAAAATAAACGACCACCTATTAATTAAAAGAAAGACAGATTAGTTCAACAAGAAGTTCCCAATTGTTTTGTTATAAAGCAGTTGTAGGCACTAGGGAAAAAAATTAAAAATCCCATTTGTACAACATCTGAAACAGTATACAAAAAATTTACTTGACAACAAAAAATACCATCTCAGAAATAAATACAGCAGAAAAATCTTTATTATTTTTAATTAATTTAATCTAAACCGAATATTCCAATCATAGAATTCTGTTGTCTAAGAATTTAAATTAATTTTCTTTCAATAATTAGCTGTCTATTAATAGTCTATTAAAATGCTACAAACGTGTTTTAAATTTAAAATTTTTGTAAATTAAAAATTGCTTTATACCGAGGCCGTGCGCGAAAAAGGCAAGAGCGCTACTTAGAGGAGGCCATTAACATGAGAAATTTAGCTGCTGTGACGTCACAGCGTAAAGCCTTCATTTGAGTGCTTGCGATTGGAATGCGCGCGTGATTTAAGGAAATACATACCGAAATTCCGGTGTATTCTTGGATTAACTCATTCTAATGTAAGTTTTTTAAATTTATGTTAGTTACATACAAAAATATAATCTAGTTATATTTTAGAGTTAACTTTGATTGCAATATTTTTAGATATAAAGTTGTTTTTGTATTTAATCACGTGGTGACAAGTCTAATTTGATGCTTTAATTGTTGATTATATTATCTCTACATTATCGTTTATTCCATTATGTAATTTAAGCATTTCTTAGGTTCTTCTAAAACTTAAAAATTTCAATAGCTTCTTTTAAATGTAAGCATTTCATAATGGTTAGAAAGTAGTGTTACTCTCCGAGATCGGCTAAGCCTAAAGTACGGACAAAATCAACTCGCTTGTGCGGGCGGAGCAAAACGAAATTGTTCGGCTGAAAATTAACGGACTTTTTCTCTTTATGTAAAGTATACATAATTTTTAAAATTCAATTGTGGACTAAAGAAAATTATAGGTTTTTGGAGGAAATCGCTAGAAAATTGTTCAGAAACACAGTTATTTTCTAAACATACAGAATGAAGAATTTTAATTTGAAATAGTTTAATGAAATATTTCCTATATTATTTTTATTACAGGTAATAATTTAAATTTGTCGAGATCCTTGAACTTAATGCTAATTTAGCTTTTTTAATTTTAGTTAGCTTTAATCTTACATTTTTTGTAGAATCTGTGCCCCATTATTAAGAATGACCAGCTTAGAGCTGAAAATTTGAAAAGAAAACTGTCAACTTTTTCTTAGTAGGATAAACTTTAGCAAACGAAGGAAATAGACCTACTGGGGAATCCGCCTTCGCTTAATATTTCTGAAAAAGGGTAGTGCATCTGGAAACAGTACCCCCGGGGTGATGTGGAAAGCTGTTTCTAACAATTTAATTAGAAATTTATGTAAATAAAATTAAATAATTTATCGTTTTTGTATATTTTTTCTCAAAACACTGGATTATCCATCATCAAAATTTCCTGCTTTGAACTAATCTTTTTAAAATTGATTTTTTAATGAAATATCAGTTTTTTGCATATGCTATTCTATGAATATGAAAAAAAAAATGTTTTTTGGTTTCTGGTACTTTTTCTCTAAACAATGGGTAATCTACTATCAAAATTCCTTTCTTGCAATTGAAATTTGTGTCAAAGCCTTTTTAAAAGTGTTTTATTTTACTTGTACTATTCTTTCAAATATTTATTTTAATTGATCGTCGATGTTAAAAATTCTTTCAGTAATAAGTAACTGCCAAAAACTTTGTACTTCTGTTGTGTTTCTGTAATTTGAAAGGAAACTTATGGATTTAAGGATACAACTCCCCTATTCATTTCAAAGGTCTTCTTAATCAGCAAGAAAATAAATGTTTAGTTAAAGAGGTTTTATGAATTCTTAGTTTTTATCAGCTATTCATTCCGAGGTTAGTTTGAATCCGTAAAAAAAGATGGAAAAATTACTATCGAAAGACGAAATAGTTAGTTTCTGCATAAGAATAGCGTTTCCTACATCACCAACAGAGCTAAGCAGAGGCTTTCGACTGTGACGTCACGAATTCAACCTTTCGGCCTCCTGCATAGCTACTTCTGTTTATCTTTTTCGCGCACGGCCTCGTTTATACCCTTAAAAATATTTTTATATAACTAGGAAATATATCAGCAGTTTTTTAAACAATTTGTCAATTGTTAAAAAAAACCAACTTCGATCCTTCAAATTTTAATTATCAACAATCATTGATACTATTTATGAAGTTAACTTAATTCTCTCTCAAACAATGTAGTAAGTAAATGTATAAAGAAAAAATATGTTTTGTTCTATAACAGGTTTTTTTTTTTTTTTTTTTTTTTTTGCATTTTTTAAGAAAAGAACGATCACTTTATTTTTAACTCATGCTTCCTCTTCTAGTAGCAGATCATCTAAGAACAGAATGTTGTAAGACTGAGATAAAGTACTTTTGGTTAAAAATTAGACTTGATTGATTTGACACTGCAACTATTTTTACTACTGCTATTTCAAATTCGTAAAAATAAATAAATAATATCAAACTTCTGTCTTATTTTTACTATTATTATTAAAAATTCAAAAAAAAAAAATCATCATTTAACTTTTGTACATTAAAATAGGAATAATAAGAGTTCCTAAAATTAAATCAATATAACTTTAATCCATTCTTTTATCAAAAATAGTAATATTCCAAATGAAGAAAGAAAACAAAATGCTTTGAAATTTTTAATTATAAACACTTTATATGTAATCTATTTTTATGTGAGTTATGTTATAAACGTCATTTCTTGTTTCACTGTAACAGTTCCGTCAGTGAAATAATAACATGTCGACAGATTCTTTCAGAGAGATAATAAGCAAGCACCGAGTCTTAGGCATAAAGTCACGGTCGAAACACGGACAATAAAGATTTGTTCCTAGTGTCAGGGCTACCATTTACGTTCTTACTTATGAAATATACAAACAGAAATATTATACTATTAAAAGAAACCCGATCTTGAGATTTTTATAAATCCCTTCTGTTTCGACTTCTCGGAGTCTCAGAAAACAGATAAAATTCGGTAAGGAGGCTTCAGCTACAACTGTAGATTTCTATCCAATATTGGACGAAATCCTTCTTTGGGAAGGCTGCCTGTTTATCTATTCATTCGTGCGCGAGATTTTGAAGAAGAAAGCTCAAAATTAAGCATATTAGATTACTAAAGTGATTCGATTGCTAGAATTGTAGATCAGTGGCAAATTTTAGATCAAAGTTATCGACGTTTGATGGTTTGCTACTCTGCGCTCTGATCTTTGATTCAAAGCCCAGTTAGCTAGATAAGTGATTTTTAGTCTCTGGTCCACATACCAAAACTGTATATATGTGCCAAATGCATGAATAAGGAGGAGGATTGACTTTTTATTTATCTAATCATACTTATATGTTCTCGATGACTCAAAAAAAGCAAGCAAAATAAATGAAATTTGGTATGTAGTCTTTTCAAAATAGTAGATATATGTCAAATTATGAGTCCAATCAACATTCAATATAACATGCTTATCTTTATTATTCTACAAAGCAAAATACTAAATGTGTTACAATGCGTAAGAGAAAATAGACGAGATAGCATTTCCTTGGTTCCGTATCACTATCAACTTTCATTGTGTAAAATCAATTCATCAGAGTAACACTTAAACTTCTTATGCATTAGTTTAAGAAATAATTATAAATACAAAGCCAAAAAATTGAGAATATAATTATGTTCAAGATTTATACTATAATCAAGTTTGTATAATCATATTATTCAATTGTATACATCAAGTAATTATTGTGAACTTTTAGTCATTATATTAGGCAAAAGTAAATATTTGCCCTTTCCGTTTTTCGTCGAGTTTTCATTTGCTCATTTCCTGTTCTGTAATTCCATTCTACATCTCACATTTTTGTTAATAATGATGTTAAATATACATTTAATATATCTTTTATCATCAAGTTGTTAAAATGCTTGCAGAACACGTTTGTTGTTAAGTCGTGTCCTCATTAAACTTTCCAACCAAGACTCGTTTGCATGATACCGCCATCTAATTACAGATCTCTATTTTCTTTCATGCAAATTGGATATTGCTCTGTGTCTCCACTCAACCTCAGCAAAGAATATTCATTCTAGAATTAAATGCCTAGAAGCTAATTACCTTCTATTTAACCTACCTAAAAAAATGAGTGCGTAATATTTTTTCCCGAGATACCAAAGTCACGTTTCGTTGATTTGAGCCGCCTGAATTGCGAACGACTCACCGTAAGAAGAACGGCTGGCTATAACGAGAATGTACGTCACTCGTCACGCAGGTGTCAAAACTGTAATTTGACTCATTCATCGCGCACACTGTAAAGCTACTTCGTTTCCACTCCCAAATTAGATTTACTTTCCGTCTTTCAATCAGCAGCTCAGCGCTACTGATGAAGGGCACGAATCAATATTCCGAAAGCTGCTACTACTTTTCCTCAGACAGTTATGAATAGGAATCCCTCCGTTAAACGAAAGGAGATTAAAATGGCTTTTTTCGCATAAATATTTGCTCAGGTAGGGATATTATATTCCGATCCAAGCATGCATCGATTCGGAGATCCATCACACTTTCCCCCTGCATTATTAAACATCCTTCGTAGCTGTAGGAGTAAACCAGAAAGAAAAAGAAATCTTCTTTTTACAGTATCCGCTAGATGGCGGCACGATAGTATTGCAAGTTACTGAATATAAAGAAATTATTCTATTTTTAATTGAAACAGCAAACCGAATATTTGTAGAATATTGTTGTGAATCATGGCTATAGAATAATAAGCTTGTCTCTAAAAACCATAAAAATTTTCTGAATCCTATTTAAATTGGATTCTCAAATAGGAAAAGTACACAAAACTTGATTGATCTTCACCTACTTTCTATCACCTTTTTAATTTATACAAAAATTAATTATATGATCAATTATATTATCAGAGATAACATAATTCAGAAACTTATGTCCTGATACCAATTGCTCCTTCCGGTATATATCAAATTCCAGTTCGAGTTATAGCAACCTCAAAAAAAAAGTCTTTCTTGCTCATTATCTTTCGTAGATATTTTTACATTCTTTTTATTTATTAGTGCTTTGTTATTAGTGCGCTTAGGTATTTGTGATTTCTTCAGTCTATTTCAAAATGCTGTATGCCAAAAACCTTAGATAGCAAAACATGAAATTTTGAAATAAGAGTTGGATCCAGTACCGACATATGTTATTTTGTGAAGATTACAATAATCACATATAACATTTTGACAGTAGATATAACCAATGCATACAAAACTTTTACATCAATAAAATATTTTGGTAAATTTTGATATAATACTGACAATGTGCCTTATGACTCATTTCCTTGTGCGTTGTATCTTTCTTTCGTATACATATCTGAATCTTCTAATTCGTTTTAGGTTTTACTAACATTTTTCTTATTTATGTAAGACTTTCAGCAAAAATTTTAGCATTGTTTTTTACTCTATGTAGAAAATTTTCATTATCAGTTTCCACTCATACCATATGCGTGGCGTAGCATAGCCAAGTCTGGTTATTGTCCCATTATAACTCCATCAATCGATTGATATCATTTAGGATAAATTTGCCTCTAGAACAAAAATGAATACCATTTCAAACACACACGTGAAAAAATAAAGACGATTTCAAGAATCAAAATGACCAAACAACGGACAAGAATTACGAAACAAAAACATTTTAATATCTATAGGAATATATTTCTTTGGTTAATTTTCTTTCGCATTTACTCAGACTTCCAAGTTTCAAGTTGTCCTCGGAGAATTCCTCCAGGTTCCACTATTCATAGTCATTTCATATTATATCAATTCCAATCCTCTTTTCGCGTGTTAAAACGTACTCCAGTAGGCTATGTTAACAAACATAAAACTCAAAAGAACTATAAAACTTAAGATGTCAACGACTCTGCAACTGCAGGGATAAGACACATAAAGCCGGAGCTGTAAAAACTTTATTGAATCCTAAATTGATATTGTTCTTTCTCATGTTCTCACAATAGATACTCCAAAATATTACGACAGCTAAACACTCAAGGGTCCATTCCGAACAGACAAAGACAGTTTTATGGCTGCAAAACTGCATCCATCATTGCGTGCACTGAGGATGATTTCCTATATACCATGTAGATTAGTGAGTGCGTGTGCTATTAAATCAGAATCCGCAGCGTTTTGGAAAGCTTACGGTTTACTTTGAAGTGCTCTAGGGACATATGACGCATAAAGCGCTTATTCGTCTGGGGAAGAAATCAAACTTTTATTTTTTTTTTCTTGCGCGTATACGAAACATACAAAGAGAAAGTTTTATGTTAAAAAATTCAACCTCGAAATTGTAATGAATTTCCATTTCTTAACCATTTTAGAAAGAAAATACAATTTAAAAAATTATTTCTATCTGTTTATTTACCTCCATTTTAAAAAAACACATTATATATGAAATAAGTATAATGAAGTGTATGCAGTATGCCATTTATATGCATACAACAAATGACTGATGCCTGTAGTGCATATGAATAAACGAAATTTGGTATGATTTTATGCTACAACTTCAGTTTTGCATAAAGTTCGTCAAAAGAGAGAATGTCTAACCAGACGCAATAAATCAATAATAGCAATAAAACCAGCAAACAACAGCAACAATAAATATGTAATAATGCCATAATAATTCAAAAACGCAAAAAAAAAAAAAACTTTTTACATGAAATTTAACATACATTTTTATCTCTAGAATTGCTGATCTGTATAACATTTTGCGTCATATCGAACATTCAATTGATAGTCTGTCGATACACCTTATTCGTGTGTAAGAAACACTAGAAGCTATATAAATGAAATTTTCTATATTGTTTTCTCATCAAAAATATAAATATGCATCAAAATTTGAATCCAGTTGTTCAGTTGGCAAGGCATACTCGCTTTTCTTCCCTGTTTTAAGACGCACAAAACAAACTATATTTTACATATATAAGAAAAGGCTAAGTGGTGAATCCCCCTGATTAACCCAATCTATTACTTTTTATACCTTCATTATATTCTTTCACTATATTAATATGTAATCATAATTTCTTCAAGTATTTTTAAAACACGAATTCAAAAATTTTAAAAGTTGGTACAATAGAAAGTTTATAGATCGTGGTATTCCAAACATTAATTACAAAAAAATATATAATATAATTGCACTCAGAAAAAGTATAAATTAAATAATTAAGAAGGAAGGTATATTCATTGCAAATTGAATTAAATTGTAACTTGCATGGTACTGAATTCTTTTATCTGTAAATTCTCAAAAACAATGTTTTTTAGGAAATAAGGGTATGGATCAAAAAAATTTGTAAGATACATAAGTGCGAGAATTCTAGCAGGAAAAAAAATTAAAAAAACATTTGAATGGACAATAAAGTTTTAACATTATGTATGGCACTTTAAATCTAGAAAATCAGCTGATGCCTGAATTTATTTTAATCATCTGAGTGATGCCTTTACGCACGCTATCAGAAAAATGCAAAGCATTTTCCAACAATTAAAATCCCTTTCAGACTGAGATATTGAACTTTAGATAATAAAAGTAAGAAATTATTAAAAATCTAATTTAGCTATTAAGTTTAAAGATAGAAATCCACTCTATTAAAAAAAATCTGAGGAAAACTATAATCGTTCACCACCAAAATTCCTTAAAATGCAGCATGCGTGGGTACATTGAAATCATTTTAAATTCCACATCAGCCTTTCCTTGATAAAAGATAAATCCCTGAAATGTTGATGATGAACTTGTATTAAAATCCCATTTCAGACCGGTTTCCTTTAATCGCGTGGCAATCTATCGGCATTTGGAGACTTTCCCATCGTGTATATATTATTAAAATATTCCCCCTGCTTTGCGTGCCATTTTACGTGATACAGAAATTCCAATCTCTTTCTTCTTAGATAAACACTAATAAAAATACAATAATGAAACAATCTCTTCGACTAAATATGGTTGATGATAAGTAATTGTTCGGAAGGGATAAGCTCCGTTAACTGTGCAAATTATCACCAATAACCCCACCCTTCCAGTTCTACAATCCTCCTCCTCTCTGGGATTATTTCATCACTGGAACTGTGGTCTGGGAACAACACGTTGTCTGTCCTTTTATTGTTCTTTATTGGAACAGTTCAGGTTGGAAACTTCATTAATTATTTAATTAATGCCCCCAAAAGCGCCAAGAATTGCGTAAATGCTAAATGTGTCGAGGTACTAATATTGGTTGAAAGCTCTCCTCTTCCTACTAGAGTTCAACGATTTTATATCGGCATGTCATTGGTCGGGGGAAGGTTCGAGCTCTGTAATAAGTTCCTCGCTATGCGTATGTATTTGAAGAGGGGGGAAGTAAAGGATGTAAATAACCGGGTATTGAATTATGCGCATTTTGGAACAGAACCCATTGTCCGATGAAAATGGAATTCTCGGTATGCTGACGTTTCGCCCTGTTATAAATAGCTGGAAAGGGACTTCCAAATTTGCCATTAAATGCCAGCTTCCTACTATCTGCCCCCAAGTTATGAAGGAATGTAAATTTTGGAGGTTCGCTGGCGTGTAAAGTGTCGTTGGGGAAAAACGTGGAAATATGTAGAGCCTTTTCAAGTTTAGGTGGTGGAAATAAAAAAATGCTAGCATTTTTAACAGGCGAGTATTTTCAACAGTCACTAGTTTTTAATGATGCTAGAGTTTAAAAATTCCGCACTGCTTTTTCAATTAAACAGGAAGCATGAAGTTCATTTATAAAATGCTAATGAACTTATTAGAATGCATGAAATTGATTTATAATTGCGGGTGCCAAGCTTGATCAAAAGATAGCAGGTGTTTTTAAGAAATTGCAACGTAGGGTGTGTTTTTTTTACCAATGCTGAAGTTACAAATTCGATATTGAATAAATTAATTTTTTGACTTCATCGGTTGCTACATTGCCTTAATTGTTTCTCCTTTTTTTTCCTTAGTTCAAACAGAAATAATCGTGTAAAACTTAGTAGTTTCTAAAAAGATTTATTCAAATTATTGGTTTTGCAATAAAATTGAAATATTAAAAAGGGCCTTAAAGTACATTTTATTAGTGTTCTAAAATGAAGAAAATACTTTGTTTTTTTATCAAAATCTGAAAAAAAGAACAAAAACTCTAAAAAAATTAGGTACTGATATAAATTATGTTAATGGAATGAAAATTAGATCACAATCATAATTTATTTTAATTTTTAGTAAATCTTTTTTAACAAATCTTTCTTTTTATGTTTAATTGGATTTAATTTTACAATCGCATTGTTTCCTGCGCCTCGTGCTTTTACAGTTTCTTTTCTTTTATCACCAGATTTATTTATTAATTTTGGGGGTGTAAAAATTATTTTCTGTATTTTAGTAAATTAGTAATGAGAGCTTCTTTTAAAAAATCATTTAATCATTTTCTACTTTTTAGTCTTTAGTATTGGTATAAATATTATGGAATCTTACACTTAATTATTTCACCAATTCACTGACGATAGCGCCTTTATATGGATTTAAATTTTAATTAAATTTAAATCAAATAGCTATTAACTGATTAGTAAATCAATACTGATGTTTTAAAAATACTAAAATACTATATCGTTACTGAGAAAATACAACGGTGTGAAAATTAAAAACTCTAGTACATGAGAAAGTACTAGAAAAATATATTAAATGATTTCGTTTTCAGAAATATTGCATATGAAATAAGTATGCAATAATTCTTCGTAACTTAATTAAAGAAATATAAGTGTATACGTAGGTTCAAAAAATAGCTCCGATGATAGTTTTTATCAATGCAAAAAATTATGAATTCGTGATTTAACAAGCTAACTGTTTGAAGTTTTATTTTGCTCTATTACATTACTATTTTTCACACCCCTGTTAAAATTAAAACACAAAATTTATTATTCGTTGAATAGATTTACTGAAACTATTTCTCTTGCAACTAAATCAAAAACATGAAGTTTACTTTTTAACTCTTATGAGCTTTTTCTTAAATCAAATATTAAACTTATTTCTGTAAGATTAAATGTAGACCAACAAGTAGAAGCAGACATAAAATAAATTTATTCGTTTTATTTGGTTCACGACAAGCAATTGGATTTCTCTTGCTAAGTTTTTTTAATAAAAATACTTTGCATTTAAATATATGGAAATTTGTAGAAAAAAAATTGATCTTTTTTCTATTGGTTCTACTACAACAGGTCATTTTTTCCTTTGCGTAAAATTAAATGAAATTATATTAAAAAATGAAAAGCGAGAGAAAATATGCCTTTATGATTTTTTTTAATTTTTCGTTTTATATATTTTATATATAATTGTGAATATGTCTCATTGAGCTGATAAAAGATTTTATTCAAAACTAAGGAGGAAAATTTTATCTATTGAAGTAAATTTGTTACCTGAACAACTCTTTGAAGTGTTATCGGTTAATAAAAGAAATATACTACTACAAAAACTACGAAGAAATGAAGAAAACTTACTTAAATAGTTATTTAAGTTAATTCGCCCCATATTTGTGAAGATGGAATTTGTAATCGATTTTCACACTATCTCTGAGGAGTTAGAGTTTTGAAATTTTGCACAGTTATGTATTCTTGATGATAATATAATCTTTTCAGAATTCAAATATCAGTTAACAGGTCAATTAATTTTTTTTATTCTGAACTGAAGGTGCTACTTTATTCTGATTTTTTTAAAATGTTTTCAAGAGTTCATAATATTTATTATAATAAATTGCAGACTAAAGGTAAAAAAAAAAAATTAATAAAATTTCTACTTTTCAGGTTATTAATAAAAGTGTGTTTTTAAAAACTATTTCTGCTAGATTTATTGATTGGAGTAAATATCTGAAAATACGATTTGGATGAATCAATAAAAAATAAATATCATGAACATTCACGCATTTCAAAAATGCCATTGCTGTAAAGGCGGTTATAAACTTTAATTGGAAAATAAGTTTATAGAAGACTGCACAAAAGAAAACAAAAATTTTGTGAAACTTCAAAAGTACAATAATAATTTGATAATCATCACAGAACATTTAAAGCAATTTCAATTCTTATTTTATTTTTCATTTAAATGCATCACTAGCACTTTCATAACAGTGCAAATTAGAGGTATTAACATAATTAATATAATTACCTTAAAAAGAATTAATTTAAAAGTTATCTTTCTGGAAATTAATTTATTCAAATTTATATTTATTTTACCGAGAAAACATGACGGACTAATTGATTAGATTGAATTTTCTACTTACTGACTAGTTTTTAATTGATTTTTCAATAAAAAGTCTATGAAATTATCGCTTTGATTTTATGCAAGGCTGTTTTTCGCATTCAATTTTGCTGAACTTTAAGTTTTAGAACTGTGAACTGTAACAAATGTGCACATTTTACACCAAATGCGCATCACCAGCAAAAACACTATCTTGTGGCTTGAATTGTGGTGTCATTCTGAGATGAGACTCATGTCAGTAGACAAAAAACTAATCTCTGAGGCTGAAATTTTCGTAATGTGCAACTGATATTCTAAATTTTTTTTTAAGTAAACATGTAGCCTTATATATAGGTACGTTTAACCATTTTGACTCTACTTTATTGTAAGTTCGATCTCATTTTTATTTTCTAGTACACGAAGTATAGAGAAAATATTGTAATCGTGAAATATTCGAACTCGACATTTTGACGAATCCCCAAATTTTAGATCCCCCTTAGTTTTAAAAAGATATTTTTATAAAATGTTTGTCTGGCTGTCCGTCTGTCTGTGACAAATATAATTCATAAATTCTTGGAGCTAAACAAATGAAATTTGGTATACGGTCTTTATATCAAATTTGCAGATTTTTATCAAATTTTGAGCAAAATCCGCTTTAAGGAAATCTGTCTGTCCGTCTATTCGAATATAAGTTAATACGAAAACTGCAAAACGAAGAGAGCTAGACAAATAAAATTGGGTACTCAAATTTAATATCTATACTATAGACACCAGTCAAGTCAGTTGAATCAAATTCAAATAAGGTTGACTGTCTGTAGGTTTGTACTTACAGAAACATGTAAAAGCGATAACTCAAAAACAATGTATATCGAATTTGGTATGTGATTTTATAACCAAAAGTGTATTTCTGTGTCAATTTTTTATTGCAATCGGGTGGGAAAGCACGTTTAAAACACAAATTCAATTTTTCGATACTATTAACCGCATGCCAGGGATTAATCGCCAAAAAGACTTGCCAATTATCTCTCGATTGATTCAATAAAAATGCTACATTCATGCCAAAGATTAATATTTCGTAACTATTATACGCCAAGCTATGCAAGGTATTCTCTGGAATAACACCTCTAGTAGATAGTATGCGATAAAGTTTTGAAGAAACCACTCCTGCTGGTTTAAGAAAATTTGACCTTATTTTGATGTTATGATCTAGTAACCCTTATTGAATCAATAATTTTGAAATACACAGCGTTTGCAGTCTCTTTTGCTGCGAACCCCATGGACTGTTCTGAGATTGTATAATCTGAAAGTCTAATGTTAACGGAATAAATTGAATCATTTTAATAGTTCTATTGTAAATCATTGAAACAAATTAACAGATTTTTTCATATTATTTCGCAGATTCTTACTTTAATCAATTTTAATACTACTAAATTATTTGCAAGGATTCTAAAAACTTAATGCTACAAATTGATTGAAAACTAATAAATTTACATTTGAATATACCGATAAAATCATGTTTTTAAAAACTTTTTTAGTTTTCATTACTTTTTTTTTCCTTTTATTCTTCAAGATATTTCGTAATTCATTATTATAAATAATATGGAATCTTGAAATTAGTTTGTTCTCAGATTCCTTACAGATGACATCACTCATAAGAAGAAATTAAAATTAATCATTTAACTAGCAATTAAACTCCGAAAATTTTAAAATATTATATTGCCACAAAAAATACGCATTTGTTCAAAATTTCAAATTTCTTGTACAGAAAGAAGATAAATAGATCACAATACTCCATATTTACAAATAGGAAATTAGTTAAATTAAATAAAAACATGAAATCTATACAATTCTATATACATTTATTAATAATAAATATCTTAGTAACAATATACAAACATTTGTCTTTATATGTATAGTTGCGGTATATATTTGTTCCGTTTTCAACACACACATCTTTATTCCAAGTTTATCCAACCCAAAAAGCAGCTTCTAAGCACATATTAGAACGTGAACCCTTATACCGCCATGCTTCTAGCTACCTTAATTTTGAACTCAGTTTATATCTGTCGTATCCGGTATCCGGCATCTCTGTTTCCGTAATCATTTCTCAGTGAGACTTAAAGCAGTCACTTTTAATGTCTATAGGTTGGCCCTAACATTTCATCAGATCTCGTATCGTGTAGCTCGTCTCACTGCGAGAGAAATGTTTCTCAAACTACTGTTAGAGTGATAAACTTTGCTTAACACCGCATCTCCGAACTGCAAATTCTCTAAGTAATCAACTAGGCAAGAAGAGATGCATCAGTCCAAAATTCAAATTTCACTCAGACTGGTATTAGGAAACGATGACTGATGAGTTGAGTTAGTGACGTAAATGAAAATTGTTGAGTTTGAAGATTTCAACACAAATAAACAAAAAATTAATGATAAGATAATTTGCATTAGTTAGGAATAAAGAAGTTTGGCAGGTGCTACTTGGAAGAAGCCGTTTAATATGTTACGATCAACTAATTTTATTAAAATCTCTTCGTGATGTTAACTGCAATTTAATTTCTTAATGCGTATTGTATTAGTATATAGAAATTATTTATTTTTTATTAAAAAGAAATTAGTGATTCATTTTTATACTTATGCTGTACTCGATAATATTTTATGATCCAACTTTTTCAAAGTAGAAAATAAATTTTCGTGAGTAAAGTCCTAATTGCTTCAATACAATATAGAAGAATTTTAAGTGAATCAAGAAATTCAACAAAAAAAAATCCCCAGTTTTAATTAAGTGAATCTTTACTTAAACATTCTTAACTTATGAACTGAATTTAGAGATTAGACTAAGGATTAAATACTTGAAATTTGGGAGAACAGATAATCACAAAGATTTTTTTTTCAGGGAAAAACATTTAAAACTGTATTAAAGAAAGTTAGTATTCTCATCGCATTAATTCCCCATATGTTTTTCTAAGGAATTAATTTTAAAATAAAATTCGTCTCATATTCTATTCTACATTGCTCTCTCAGCCAGCTCTTCACAGCATTCTACCAGTTAAATCTCAGTACTTTTGGCTTTCCTTATTTTATCTTCTTGATTTCGATGACGCAGTCAGAAGTAAATGTAGTAATTTAAATTAAAAATCACCGTCATTGTAGAGTACTCCTTTTCGGAAGAAAATCATATTGCATGAGAAAGTATAATACAAAATACTGTTCGTTACCCTTTTTTGGTCTCATTGAATTATTTGTGAATAGGCATGATTCATACTACTATCTGAAATTTGCGAAAATACGCCATATTTCTCACAAAAAAAGTTTTGCAAGTAATTTTAAATCCAAAACTTCATTATTTTCTTATTTCATCTTATGTTCGTATCTAGTAGCATAATATAAGAAAACTTTGTCGGACACCAGGACATGCTTCCTTGCTTTTCAAAACCAACTTATAGTTCAAAAGATCTGAAGACAAAGAAATGAAGAAAGCTAAATACTTTGCTTCCTGTTACATTTTATGATCAATCTCTTTCAATCAACAATCAAAATAGCTTTTAGTTGTTTGTAGAAGAGGAAGTATTTAGTTTTTTTGTAAATCAGTCATTATTTAATATAATAATAATAATAGTGAAATTATTACTTTAAAAATATATTTAGTCTAAAATAATAAGATTTTTTTTTCTATCGAATTTTATTGACTAAAAAGTTTTTGTTGAATCCGAATATATTGAATATATCCGAACAGTTTGGTGCCTTTTTAATAACATTTTAGTCATTATATATTGAAAATCATGCGAACCATTTACCCCTTTATAACAAAAATAACCCCCTTTAAACCAATAAACCCCTTTAAAACAAAAAGTAAGCATGATTTTTCATGATTGATTAAAGCGTATTTTGAATGAATAAATATGTATTATACCTATTATATATTTAAAAAACTCAGCTGATCTTAAATCGCATATACACATACATTCAACATTTTTAGTTGCAACATAAGAACAATTCATGTCTTGTTTACTGTGTTTTGGTTATATTATTCTTCGGTTTAAATTTTTTTACTGTTTAAGGGCACAGAAAAAAAATCACGTGTTATAAATACTTTTTATAGATTAAAAGTTTTTGTATTTTTCATATATTGATTCATAATGTATTTTTACTTCTATTTTAATGTTGCAAGAAACGCCTGTCTTGTATTCGTAGCTCTAAATCATGTTGTATTATGGATCTTAAATAATAAAAAAGTCATAAATATAATGAAATATATAATAAAAGTAAAATTTTCTGTTATATCTTTTCGAAATTATCACAGATGCTCCTATACTTAAATAAAAGCTGTCGTACAAAATACTAATATTTTGTACGACAGCTAGCAATAGCAATATAAATATAGCTAGCATGCCTTCCCTTTTTTTAAAATTAATTTGAATGGTGAAAACCAAAACAGCTTGAAGCTTGTACAGTTTTCCAAGAACGGCGTAATGGAAAGCCATTATGATTCTTTTTTTTTCTTTCTTTTTTCTTTATCTATTTTCGAAAAAGCAGGCACTAACCATGTACTTTCCAAAAAACAGAATTTTGAATTTCAACTCCCTTTTTTTCTTTTTTCAGTTTATTTCTTCAGCATCTAAAGATTTTTAATAAAGTATTTATGTGGCTACCGTTTTAAAATATCAATCTAAATTTTTTAAGTATTTTGGGTGAATAAAAAAACATAGCTGTAACCATGATTGACATAACAGCTATCCACCTCTGCTCACATACCAAAGAAAAGTAAATTACAAGAAATAAAGTCATTCTTTTTTTAACAACTGCGTAGATGATCTTAAAAAATGAACACCTGCAATTAAAAATCAACTCAACTATCGCATTAGTGGGCAAAAAGAGCTGCTATAAAAATCACTAGCCTGCATCCAAAACCTAACACGAGTGAAACAGCGCATTTACCGAACGAACAGTATGAGCGACTGATTCCAAATCGAAAAGAAAAATAAAAGGGGGCTTCTCGTTGAAGGAGAAGAAAGAAAAAAAAACCTGTGTTGTGAGGCAAAGATAAAGAAAAAAAGAAAGAAGAAAAGGAGGAAATGGAGGGGGTAGGGGAGAAAATGGAATGCTGCTCAGGATTTTGATATCGAATTTCCGATAATATCCAGCTTTGGGCGGAAGCAAAAATGCAAACTAAACAGCGAAGAAACGTTTGATGTTGCGGAAACTCACCCTCAAACTTCTTTCCTGTTTTTTCCTCGGATATTTTCAGTTTTCTTTGCTACTTTTTTTTTATGTTTCTTTATTTTAATGTCCCGTAGAAATGTTATTGAAACGAAGAATCGAACTTTTCCTCCCTATAGATTATTGTTTGTACAACAATAGAAGCGCAGGTGATGCTTCCAGTCCTTTTATCTTTACGAAGCATAGACTGAATCTGACATCTTCTAAGTGGTCGAGATATGGTACATATATATCTGTAATGCTTTTACAATAATAATACAGTGGAAAATATTGAAGAAATCAAGAGCCATTTTTATATAAGAATAATTGTGGATACTATTCAAAACCGATAATTATCTTGCATAAAATAAATGCAGCAAAAAGAATTTTAAAGAATACCTTTGTTTATGTGAAAAAAGTTAAAATATTTTTTATTATTATTTTATGGACTTTCTAAAGTTCAATCCCTTATTTATAATTTTTTTATTTATATTATGGAGCCTTGAAATGCATTTGTTTCTCAAACTTTTTTGCAGATGATACCACGCGCAGGAAATCAATATCTAATTTAAATAATCAATAAAAATAATAACTAATCTCTGGAAATATTATAATAGAGAGAATATTTAAGTTTTCAAAATTGCAAATCTATAGTACTGCAGGAAGCATATAAATAATCAATTACAAACGAGATAAATAAAAATGAATGAAAAAAAATACAATAGATTATTAAATTCACTAATAGCAAATAAATTTCAGATTAAAATCTCAATTATATATAACTGCACTTGTGACAAATCTCTGTATTTGATTATTTTATCTCCGAATTTCAAATTTTAACTGCTAATTGCACTTGCATATCTGTGCACAAATTATATAGATATAAGTGCTTCTACTCTACATGTTAGTCTACATATCAAAACCACAGATTCAACTCATATGAATAAACTGAAGAAAAACTAACTAGAATGAAGTCTGAATATGTGAAGTCTGCGACTTAGTAAAGTATTGATAAATAGTAGGTACAATATATTGATTCAAGTATCAATAAAATAAAGATTCCATCACAAAATTCTAAATATCTCTTATACGGTTGGATAAGGACTTAATAAAATGTGCTTCTAGAGTTTTTCACGACAACAAGCCGTACTTTACTTGGATAAGAACTATTCATTTAATTAACTGTTACCTCTAGAAAAAATTCAAATAACGATGACATATCAAAATAAAATAAAAACAAATTTAAAATTCAAGTGAGAATAAATAAAAACAACACAAATGAAAATAAAATGGCAAAAGGCAGCATGCTTTTGAGATTATTAATATGGGTAAATGCCATGTATAAATACTTAATTCTAGATACTTAAGAATAATCTAAATTTAAAACAAAATGCAAAATTTCAAAAAGCTTAGATAGAAATAAAAGAGCGCCAATGCTTCAATAGCTTTTTTGATAAATTTGATAATTGACGAATTAGATTTATTATTTATATTAAATAGAAAAATTGTAAACATTCATCATGCTGAATAGTTATCATATAATGTTAATATACCCATACTCTGTACAGCGTTTTTTACTTTCCAGCTATAACCTAGCTGAAGAATCTCAGCAGTAAAATAGAAGGGACAAGGTTCGAGACCCGATTCTGCGAAACATTTGCCTTTTAAGCTAATCTAATTTGCCTTTTAAGCCAAATCTTCGGCGTTGAATCCCCCGCCCCTCACGTTTGTAAATGTATGTCGAGTGGAGTTCCAGCTTCTCAAATTATTAGTGTGGTTTCAAGACAGACATTTATTTAAAAGGTCAATTCATTATCTATGTAGCAAATTGAAATGAGGTAATATTTTAACGCATTACGTACGGAACAGAAATCTTTGAGAGTCATACACCAAACGTTTTGGGGCAAACTACATATTATTTAAATCATCAATAACTGCAGATCAAAATGCACTTTAGGAAACGAAACTAAAACGAAAAAACTCGTGAGCGATACGGAATGTGTTAATTCAGGTTATATATAAGTTATTTTCTACTTCATTGTTATTAAATTGCACAGCATTAAAATATAAGAAGCATTCAATCTAATAAAAATAAGCATTAGAAAAAATGTTAGTATTTGTAGCTTGCTGAAGTTCGTAGTAATTTTAATAAAACTGGCTATGTCACAATAATTGTAGCAAAAACTCATAAGAAATTAAAAGATAAGGTCCCCACAACATCAATGATTGAGATATATTTAATAAAAAATATTTTTAAAAACATCCCGTTCTTAGAGCTCTGAAAAGTATAAATTTTGCATTGTAATTATTTCCTGCTTTCTTTTTCAATTTGTCATTTATTATTATAAATATTACGAAATCTTGTAATCATTTTACTCAAATTCACTATTAGAGGATATCATTGGTATGATATAAAATTTTAATTAAATCAATGGATTATTTGATAAATAAAATTTGAAAATATTAGAAAATTTTATTTTCATCGAGAATTCACAAGACTGCAAAATCTAGAAGCTCTACTATAACAGAAAGTGAGGGAAAATTTGATCACAAATGCCATCTTTGCAAACATGCAGCAATGCATGTTTGGTCAATCTAAGTAAAACTGAACTAATTACATCTAAGGAAAATGTGTATGAGAAACGTATTAGATGATTCATTACATTTATGGTGCCTATCTTTAACTAAAGATTTAGAAAGAAACGATTAGTTTAATTCTTAATGAGAAAGTACAAGACTTGTTCATCGAGACCTCGCGGACGTCCGCAGTTGACAGTTAGGATAAGTACCTCCTTTACAATTGACATGGTTAGTCTATTTAATGCTATTGTTAGAGCAATTGAACAGATTAGATTATTCTGCATTAACTGTGATTTCAGAGAACCTTACTGATTTCAGTTTCAAATGATTAAGCAAGTTACATTGAACATAAGCTATCTTATTAAGTTGGGATGATAATACTTTAGAACCAGAATGTAATACATTCTAAATAATGGTCTCAAATTAAGACTGTACATACTGGAAATACTTCGAGAGTTTAAATTCCGCTTACTTTATTATATATATATATATATATATATATATATATATATATATATGGACTTTATATCCACTTCAGCTATCGGTGAAATTTCAGACGCACTGAACTAGTTTATTACTTGTTTATTAACACTGTTTTTCTATGAGTATATTGAGGAAGTATTCCTGATACATATTTTAACCAATTCTACAGTTTGGTTGAATATTTCTAATTTCTTAGAGAAAAAGGACCTAAATAATTACATAATCAAATGTTAAATTAACGTCAATTAAACATCTCGTTTTCATTTTTCATCACAAAAAATAACGAAACTGTATTAGAAGAACTTGCCTTGAAAGATGTTTATAGTCCTTTGTTATGAAAGGTATAAAATGTAATAAATTGAATTAGGTTATCGCTTTCAGATTAGTAATAATTATTTGTAAATCCTACCGGAACCGTAGCACCTTTGGTATAAGATGTCGCCATCTTATTTTCTTAACCTTCAATCTCGTCATGAGGTTTGAAAGATAGACTTTCTTGTCTGATGTGCTGTGATTTTTTTTTTTAATTTTATTGTATCATGAGGAAAATATAATATGCATGAGTCTTTTTTTATATTAAGAACAGAAATTAACACAGATCAGCATTGTAGGGACCAATTTATTTAGACAATTACAGTAATTTCTCTATGAAAACTCTGTATGCTAGAAAATAAAATCAATCATTCATTTTTTTTAATATCACAGTATTTGTTTACATCATTTTTTTTGTAAATTATCGGCTACATTATTACCACAGCTATTGTAAACATCTATCCAAAATTTCTGAACTTGAAGGTGAGTAGGTGGCAACAGAAATATCCCTTTTGTGATAAGATACACGACTAGTTTTCTTTCCCACGGATTTTACTGCTATTACTAACTATATGAGGCAATTCTTTCCATGAATTGTGGACCCTTAATGAAATCAAAAGTGAAAAATTCCCTCAAATAATTTTGAGTTATAGTTTGGATTCTTGTAATAACAGAGAACTGTAAGAAAGTCACTGATCGAAAATAATGCCTGCTGGCCTCCATGCTTCTTCCTGCACGTAAAGACTCGGTAGAGATCAAAAAGATAAGATGAACTTCCAAGTAACCATTAATTGTTTACATAAGCTAGAGATATTTACGCTGCGGAGTGTCCCCCTTAGGGGGAAATGAAGACACGAAAGGATAAGAACAAAGTATTAAAACTAAAAGATAAAAAAAATGCGTTTTATTGATACAAAAATAAATTGGCACTATTAATAGATAGTAAATATATAAAAAATACCACGAAACATATTGTCTTGTTATTTCTTAAAGATTCGAAAATACGCCGTATGGGAGAGGGGCTATATTTATATCAATGTTTTAAGTTTAAATCAGATATCCGAAGAAAAAGAGTTAGTTTTTATCTAAACATATTTAAGAAAACTTTTTATTCGCTGTAAAATTTAGAAGACTGAATACGTTTAAATTATGATATAAAGAACACTGCGTATCCGTTGATAAAAATTTTTATTTAAAAAAATTAAATAAATAAACTATTCTTATATATGTTCCTTAAAATATGTTACATCAAAGTGAAAATTCAAAAGTTATTCATGGTGGTATTGTGATAAATGATATATAGGAAACCATCGACAATTTCGATAATCTTGAATCTTGAATGTAGAAATCTCCAAAAACCGCACACCCAACAACCGCAGATACTATAGCTACCTTATATCAAGATGATATGAGGAAATCTTGAATTAACGCCATCTCTTCCGCACGACCTGGGCGTCCTGGGTTCGAGTCTCGGTTCGGGCATGGTTGTTCTTCATCGGTTCTATCTGTGAGATGCGTGAATATGCCCCCCTGTAAAAAGGGGTTGTGCAAGAGAATGTGATGAGTGAGTAGCTAAGACGTACTCTTGGCCCTAATTGACGCTACTAAAAACAAGAGACGCTCCCTTGGCTTAAAATTACTGACTTCGTCAGCGATCTTGTCTATGACACGTGCCAATATAAACAACAACAACAACAGAGATTGAAGACGAATAATTTCTTGTCCTAAAGAAGAATTTTTAACATTTTAGTAAAAACTATAATGCATTTTGCATGTTCCTCATCAAATACATATTTGTTTCTTTGATATTTGTCGATATTTTAATATTATATATATATATATATATATATATATATATATATATATATATATATATATATATATATATATATATATATATATATATATAAACATAATTCAAGATGCTCTTGGAATTAAAAATTTATTTCTCCATGGCAGTCATAATTTGTACAAGGGAGAGACGAATATAAAACAGCACAGCATGATACAACAGCAAAGTGACAGAAATTTTTCACTTCAGTGATTTTACTGTGAGATTCGATAGTAATTTCTTTGACACGTGTAAACTTAAGAATGGGATTCTTAGACATTTTTGAAAAAAATGAGCAGATATTAAGGATTTTTATCCTTTCGCTCTGTGCGTGTAAAATGCAAAAGTCATCAATTTTTTTGAGTGTGTGTGTCAGAAATGATTAAATTAAAAAGGGGAATTCGTATCAGTAAATAAGAGAACATTTTAGAATAAGGTAATATAGGCTAATTTAAGATAAAAATTTTGAAATTAATTATGATTTAAATTAGATTAAAATATATAATTATAAAAAATAAATAATTCTAATAAATCATAAAAAATAGGAATATAATTTAAATTTAAATGTTGAGGGAATACCAAATTCATAAAAAATAAGAATATATTTCTCTTGATTCTTTGATTTTCCTATCATAACGAAAAACGTGGCATCGAATATATAATGCAAATCCCGAAGAACTAAATTCGTCGTACACATTCTCATTATTTCCGAAATATGCTTTCAATACCATTCAAAAATGAAAGTCGTTGAGAAGAAACTTGTACTATAATGCGAGAGAATATTATCGATCAGCGAATTATACAGATGGTGTGTCGAAAAGAAAAGCTTAGTATTTTTCTCCTCTTTTCGCAGAGAAAAATCCTTCTGAGTGTTAATCTCTTTCTTAATTAACAAGCTACCAATATCCTTTTCCTGCCGAGCTTATCAGATGAGAAGCACAGGAACAGAAACTTAATGCTGCGTGAAGGCGGGAGGCCCTAACTCAGAAGGATTCGTCAGACTTAACGTCAAGGGACGGACATCCATCATCGCTTAACATATTGAATAATCTAGTAAAATCACAAAATAGCCGATGGTTGGTAATGGAACGGGTTAACTCCGCTAAATAAACAGAAATTCCCTCCCTCTCGTGTCAGAAAAGGGATTTTTTTCACTGTTTTTGCAAATCTCGGTCGTACTTAATGGACCTGAAGGGAGAACGCTGGATAATTACATTGACTTTCGTCAAGGTCTTTAAATATTAGTAAGGGAAGAAAAATTGACTATCGGCTTTTAACTAGATAGAGATTTGGTAATAGGTTTTCTTCTTCGAAGGAAACTTAAAAGAAAATTTTAAAGATTTACTGAAGCGAAGCACCACTTACACTAAAAGATCGGATAACATTTACTTTTGTTTAGCAATGGACTCGTTAAGCTCTTGTGAAATTAATTTAGATAAAACCTCGGAGTCTTAAGATTAAGGGATTCGCTGCCAGAGCTTTAAAATGCGTTTACTTAAGCTAGGTGCAATGCTTTTTACGGAAAAACCTATCTCATCTATGGAAGGATATTTAGAAGTGCTCTTTAACTTCGTTCGATCTAAAAGCAGATAGAAAACAAATTGGGTTACAAGGAAAGAACTTTAAACTTCTTCCACAAGTCGTTATTATTTTATATCCATGTTCTGGTGGCTTCTGTTTTTTTAAAAATAAAATGCCTGAGCTCAAAAATTAAAAGGACCCTTTTAAGTCTACAATAAATAAGAAGTTGTATTAAATTCTTCTTAAAAGAATGCTATACAATCTTCCTTTCATATTAACATGAAAACGAGGACTTTTTAAGTTTCTAGTTGAGATTGCGCTAACAAAATGAATTTTTAATTAGCATTATGTATTAATTAACCATAAATTAACTACTATACCAAAATGTCTGTCTGAAATCTTTTTAAAAGGATCGTTCACTGTAATACCATTATTTTCAGTTCATCTACTGACAATATAGCTAGTTAAAAACAGTTATGCATTCTTTTAATATAAATAATTAATATTTAATAAATTAAACATCTTAAGTCTAAAGCAGGGTGCAACAGAGAAACGTTATCTACAGTGTAATTTATATCATATTACTTACAGAAACAAAGAAATAAAAGCTTGAAACATTAAAGTTCCTGTATTATATAAAAGGTAGGAAGATTTATAGTAATTAGTCTAATAATATGACATTAGCCAATTAAAGCCTAAACTTAGCAGATTTTAGACTGATTGAAAATGCTGCAGATAGGGCCGGATTAAGCCCTACAAAATCTCTGAGGCAATGCATGATTCGGGATTTATGGATTTTAGTTTAATATCAAGCAATCTTAAAGTAAAAAAAATGTTATGTCTAATTGAAAAAAGAAAACATTTACATTCAGGGATCATCGTCAAGATAATAAGATTTAGTAATCACGTATAAAAATTCTTTTTTAAAAAAAGTAATAAAATAATTATAAAATTTTTAATCTAATATTAGTACTCTAACACAAAGTTTGACAGAGCTGTTGAGTTGGAAATTAATTTAATCAGAGATCTGTCGAAAAGATTGGACCACAGTAATTTGTAAATGAATTGACAAAAAATATAAGAATAAGGTTCTAAAATTCAAAGGGTTCTTGATTTTAATTTCAAGGAATTCCTTATAAATCAAATGAAAACACAAAATTAGATTAAGTTGAAAGTACCGCAAAAAATAATCTATTTACAACTTTACAGGATGGGAGCTAAACATTTGTCTTAAAAATCCATATTTCTTCTGCAATGACTTCATTGGCTGTCTCAAAGTTTTCATTAACCGAATGTTCTTCATATATCTTCTCAAAGAGAATTATTAATCATTACCCCTTTCTTACTGGTCTTGCAGCATGTGAGTGAGCACTGCCGTGTTGGAAAATACCTTTGTGACTTTCGACATGTTATGAACATTTGCATATTAATGCATTGGTCAGTTTCAGACCTGAATGGATTTGACAATTATCTCCCTTCGACCACATTCCTTCATCTTAAAAATTTTTAAGTGATTTTCCATGATTTCTACGTTTATCGAAATTGTTATTTTTAACCATAGGAACCATTCTTTACAAACCATATTTGTTGAAACATGACATTCTTAAGTGCTTAAAACATACCAGCACCCCCTACATATTATGGGGAATGCCTGATGGGATATAATGGAATAATTTCTGCAGAACAAAATATTCAATTGGTTTATCCAACGTATGATCCGAACAGATAACATACGGCAATACCAAATAGAACATTTAAAAGTGTCTGCTATCGTACGTTCATTTGCAATCGAAAATTCCTCTGTTGGAAAAAAAAATCTTGCTTACCTTTGCTTAATATTCCTTTAACATTTGTTCACCGATTTTTTCACACATCTCGCATAATAAGTGGTTCGACCTTACTTCCAGAAAAGAAAAGACAAGAACAGTCAAAAAAGCGTCAGTACAATGGCTGTTAGCACATTTGAAAGGTCATGGTTATGCCTTAGAAAGTAATTATGAAGAATAACCAGACAGCCAAAATTTAAATAAGATAAACAATCTAATTCTTTATCACCTAAATATATGGCTAAAAACAAAATCCTTGAAATTCACAAAGAATCTCACCATGCATTTGTAGTTCTTCTTATGACTCATTTTCGAAGTTGAACATAATCTGAGAATCGCTCCTTAAGAGTGATCAGTTTAAAAAGTCAAATCCTCCCTTTCAAGCTTCACCGAGAGACTATTTACTATTTATACACCGGAAGGAATTCAACTTCATACAGTTAACTGTTAAAGAATACCCTCTTAATCTATATAACAATTGCAAATTGAAGGAAACAAAATAAATTTATAAATTAACACAAAATATAACCACACTGAATTCTGTTAGAATTAATGGACACGATTAAAAGCTTGCTTAGCAAGGGAGATGTTTGTAACTCGTGCTAGGAATCCATTGTATTGTACAATTCCAGCATATTGATAGGTTTTCAAAAACAGGTTGATAAAATGAAATGATTAGAAGCATAAAGGATAAAATAATAAACTGGAAGACTATGTCACCTTTTATCTTTTGCGGGATAATTAGATACTGCAACAGGTTGCATCAGTTTCTTTTCTACTTTCTTTTTTCCTTTAATCTAAGCTGTTATAGCATTTTTGGTGCAGAAATCTTTTATAAAGCAATTAACCTAACTATTATCTTTAAATGACCTAATTTTTCAATTCAAATGTCAAATGATTTGTCGATTAAAATTATTCAGTCTCATATCTCAGTTGGTATAAATTCTCAAAAGTATTTTTATAAAGTGTTTAATGCTTTGGATGACCATCATTTCACTAAAGAAGCATAGTCAAGTTAGATATCTAATCCAGTGTACTGTAGCTCCATCTTTTCATTCCTTGGATAAGAATTTATCTTCGTATTTTCTGTCAAAATGCGTTTGAGCATAAAATTTTAATACTACTATGGCACTCTTTTCCTGCTGTGCTGTTGCTCTTTAATATTGTTTCTATGGATTAGTTAGAATTTTTTTAAATACTAAATAATTATTTTGTCAAAAAGAAAGATGAGAAAAAAGTTCCTTTAATCCCTTGACCGTGTTTTTTTTTTTAATCACTATTTAGATGCGTTGTTTGCAAATAAGTTCAAATATTTTTCAAACAAAGTGAACTGATGTTACTATATGTTACACGATAATAATATGATATAATAAAAATCTGTAATCGTAAAAATAAATACACTTAACTGCGAAAAACGTGGGATGCAATAGAAAATGCACTGATTGGCAACCAACGGAAATCGCCGGATAAGCAGCTGGGGGGTTCAAACTAAACTTCAATTGAAATTTTGGAGTTCATCGATTGTTTGATTATAAATAAAATCATTTAGCAACTTATAAACTACTGTAACAAGTAGCTCATCAACTGTTTAATCAAATAAATTTCAACAAATAAGCGCAGATTAAATAGGAAGTTTGTAATGCGTATCGAAAAAGAACTGGTTAAATGAAAAATTAACATACATTTTCTTCTCGTGTTATCAAACAAGGTTGTATGATCTTCAAAGAATTTTGAGAAATTATGCTTCTGGAAGAATCGATCCATTTCAAAAGTTTCTAGATATTATAAAAGAAGAAAGTTTCTCTACCAGTTAAAAAGTTTTGAAAGCCAGTTTTTCACGGTGATAATATCCAGCTTCAAAAAGACAATCCATTGAGAAAAAAAATCTACTTATATAGTTGCTTTTATCTGCTTGTGCGTCCTGATTGGTTGCATTTTATTATTATTTTTTTATTTTAAGTAGGATCATCAAAGAGTGTCTTGCCTAACGTGGTCAAAAAAAATAATAATAATAGGATGAAAGTTCTGTGTAGAATGCGTAGGTTGAAATAAAACGTGATTCGAATTATTTCATCGTTTATACGAAGAAGAAAGAACAGACCAAAAATTATACTTGTGAATGGTACATTTCAGGTTTAAAGCGTGCAAACTGATCTAGGAAGAATTAGGAAGACAAATTAAAATTATTGTGAAACTTTGCTCATTCGAATCTCATTGTACCATAGTAAAAACTCGATTTCTTGAAACTTAAATTTGTAAATTAATTAAATTAGTAAATTAAATGAAACTTAAATTAGTAAATTAAATGAAACTTAAATTAGTAAATTAATTAAATTAGTAAATTAATTAAATTAGTAAATTAAATGAAACTTAAATTAGTAAATTAAATGAAACTTAAATTAGTAAATTAATTAAATTAGTAAATTAAATGAAACTTAAATTAGTAAATTAATTAAATTAGTAAATTAAATGAAACTTAAATTAGTAAATTAATTAAATTAGTAAATTAAATGAAACTTAAATTAGTAAATTAATTAAATTAGTAAATTAAATGAAACTTAAATTAGTAAATCTCGAATTAGCAAAACTGGATCTAACTAACATGGGTAGTCTCCAGGATTCTCACATACTCTCTAATAAAGGTGTTAACACTTACTCACTTGGCTTCCGCGAAATAATATGGATCTTGGGTAAGGCAGAGAAAGTTTTACACGGCATTGGTGTACAATAGATACGAAATATTAACCTTTGAAGTGAATTTAACATTTTTGTTAAATCTATCATGTGATCTTGGCAAAGAGTTTTTACGATTAATTCCATGCATGAGGTTAAGAGAATCTGAAAATCAAATTTGTGTTTTAGATACGTTTTCCCAGATCGATTAAAATCAAAATTTGACACAAAATTACAACTGTAGCCACAAAATCACATATCAGTTTTTATATACTTAAATCTTTGTGTTTCTTCTGAAAATACAGACCGACAAATGACCAATCCCTCGTTGAATTTGCCTCAGACTTTGATGTTAAATCTGTGTACCTAATTTTATCCATCCAGCTCTCTTTGTAGTCATCGTGTTAGCTTACATTTGAAGAGGTGGACAGACAGACTTCCTTTGAATGGATTTTGCTCAAAATTTGATAGAAATCTACAAACTTAGTGTAAGCACATAATCCAAATATCATTTGTTTGACTCAAGCGGGTTTTGAGTTATTTTTGTCACAGACAAACAAAATTCCGAAAAATGAGTTTTTGAAATTCAAAAACATTTAAAATGAGGAGATTCGTCAAAATCATGGGTTCGAATTTTTTGACGATTACAATACTTTCTCTATATTTCGTACATGAGAAAGTAAAAATGAGTGCAGGAATAGAAAATTGCAAGTTTTAAATTAATATGGCGAAAATAATTTCTTTGATATCCAACAGTTATAATAAATAAACTGATATTATTTTAAAAAATAAGATAATAATAGTTGCAATAAAATCTTTTGATAATTTTAAAAATAACTTCCCCAAATAAGTAGCTTTGATAAACAAAAGTACACAGAACTTTGAATGCAACATTTATACAGTAAAGCTTCAAAATAAACTATGAAATTCACATCTAGCGTGTGCACAGTTAAAAAAAAAGTTGTATTGCCTTTTTCACTATTATCTTTGTTTATGAGTTAAGTTCAAAAGTGAGAAAAGAGCCTTTGAAATTCATTCACTTTCAGCCATTAAAGCCACAATGTAACAATTTTTTTTTTTTTTTTTTTTTTTTTTGAAACTGTTAATTTTGACTTCGAATTACCTCACACTGATTCGAAGTATTGACCGATATATTCAAAATACAAGTAAAGAATTCAAATCACCGAAAATCTGGATTAAAGTAGTTCGAATTGATCAAGTTCCATTGTATTTATTTTATTTATAAATTTATCCAAATTATATTTAATTTATAAATGTGTAATAAATCATTCTGTGTCCTCACCTGTTTGGTGCTCTGTCCGAAACTGTTCCGGTTTTCTTTGTATCCATAATATTTTGGATATTATAAAAGTACAAGTAGGTAAAAGAAGTGGATGGCAGCTAAAAACTTTTCGTTTTATTCTATTATTGGAATTTTCAGTATGATTTGCTTATTTATATTTCCCATATGATGAAAAAATTCTAAAAATTCTTTTAGTTAAAAATCAATTTTTATGTACTTTATAATTTGCTAGAAAATGCCAATTTTCATGAAAACGGCCTACAATAGGACATCCTGTGTTTCGAATCTTTAATTGGATTAATAAGATAGTCACGAAAATGTAAATAAACTATAAAAAAAACTCATTCCATCTATTTTGCAATAGGCATCTTTAAACTCTTTCAAAACAAGTCTCTGCAAAATATATTTGTCGATAGAAAAGTAACTAATATCTATTTTTTAAATTAAAATTTTTTTAACTTTACCTCCATTAGAAAGATTCGGAGTAAATTTCAATTTTACGTGATTTACATCAGTAGCACATTTTAAATCAAAATAATTTTCTTAATTGCTTTTGCATATAGTTGGAACAAAATCTCAAAAAAAAAAAAAAAAAAAAAAAAAAACTTCTGAGAACATTTACGACTCTATTATTTTTCTGCTCGACCACATCTGGAGTTGCGACCCACAATTGTAGAAGAACTAGTATTTTTCTTAAGAATTTTTATTTTAGTATCTGAGTCTAGTTTGTCCTAAGCTTTGATTAATTTCTTTTTTGAAACTATGTCTGAGAAAGAAGAATTTTTGGGAAAAATAATTTAAAACTTTTAAATTTAAAATTATTTAATTTCCTCTAAAATAATTATGTAATTGATACTAATATTATAGATAAAAATGTACACTATATAGAATAAGACAAATAAGTAGTTCAAAATACACGTGCTGCCATCTACAGATTAAATTATAAACAATTCGTTAGATGAGAAAAATTTCCTCTATTCCTGCACAATTTCATAATCACCTATCCGCTCTTAAAATAAAAGTACTTTCTCTATTGCTTGCTTTTCTGTTGTTTTCAGAAATATATATTAAAAATTTGAACTAAATGAATATTTTATAGAATAATTTTAGTTGTGAAATGCGTTGATCCGTCTTTTAGAACATTTCCTTACAATCGTTTGAAGATATTTGATTCTGCTTTTAGCAACAAACTGGTATAAGCACAATAATGACAGTATATTTAAGAATATTAAAAGTTATTGCGTAGTTTCAGAATTTGTTTAACAAAGCCCAAAATTTTGCATTTGAAAATAAGATACATAATTTTTAAATTTACAATTTTTATGCTCACAGAATATTTATTTATTCATTAGAAACTAATAAAAAAATTTAAATAAATATGAATAGTTTATAACTAAACTAAATAAAGTAATAAGAAATAAAAAAAATTCCAAATAGTTATGATAAAGTTAAACAAAACTGACTGTTGCAAGTTCGATTACATCCAATTTAATTCAAACTAACTAGAAAAATTTAGATATATTAACTAGATTACGAATGAATAAAACATGGCGATGAAGCATATTCAATCCATAATCTGAAAGAATATTACCAATGTAATTATCATTATTAGAGTTACACGAATAACAAAAAAAGGTTACTTTTATTCTGCTATTTTATTTAAAAATAAAAATTTAGATATTAATTAGATTATGAATGAGTAAAACATGTCGATGAAGCATATTCAATCAATAATCTGAAAGAATATTAACAATGCAATTATCAGTAATAGCGTTACACGAATAACAAAAAAAAGGTTACTTTTATTGTACTATTTTACAGAATTTTAGATAAACGATTAAAATGTAATGTCTCATTCAAAACGAAGAATTATTACAGCAGAGTAATTACGATTGAAATCCTTGTAAAAAATCATAATTTCTAGAGTAACTAGAATGAAAATTTATTTTTGTGAAATCATTTATCGTTACTATAATTAGTATTCTAAATATATATGTAAAATCTTATATCATTTATTAACCAATTTTAATTTTTTTTACCCCTCGGGGGGGGCACCTCGAAATGAGGATGAGATGCTTCCGGCATGGGGGTTGGATCTCGCCATCCTGGAGGGTACACTAATAGGTGGGGGATCTGGCTCATCCCATCGATGACGGAACGTACTTCCTTCGGGGAGGGTTGTACCGTGGCCGGTGACGGCCCTTAGGACTCAACCACAGTTCCCGCCAATTGCTGTTGCGGCGGTCCGGTCATTCAGTTTTATGGTTTAAATCCGTGTGCCTTAGGGCGGGTCGGAGAGTTAGATGGTTGACTTACCCAAGTCGAAAAAGAAACATTCATCCATCTTACTTGCATTTAGCGAAAGATTAAGGTTTATTAAGGAAATTTTGTTTTGTTTCAAAGTGATCCCTCGTCTGATTTCCGAGCTCGTCAGTGAGGAACGACACATTGAATCTACGGCGTTACTCCGACCAATGTATTATTCTATATAACATATAGCTACGACAAATACTGAATCATTTCATGTTTTAAATTATAAATTCTGCTGCTAATGAATTCTGATTTCGCGATTTAAAAAATCAGTGTACTCCTGACTTTTGAATACCTTGTAAATAAAGATTAGAGAGGGCAGAACTTTTTAATTATATTTAATAATATGCAATAATACAATTACATTATACTCTACAGCGAACTATTAAAACTTAATCGCCGATTCATAAGTTTTTGACTCCTAGCCGGAAATTTTATAGGCCCAAAACCTGATTCTAGCAAAAATTCGCTACGCATTTGAGTTTGGTTAACGCTAAATCTTAAGATCAGAAGTCAAACGTTCTTCCCGTATTGTGGCGCCGAATGTTTGGTTATCGTCCTTTTGATTTGACCAAAGTTCAAAATTTCGAATTATATCCCAGAACACCCCCAAAACCGAACTTTACTTTCTCCTTCAAACCTTTTACTTTAAACCGAACTTTGATGTACCTAAACGAAGCTAAACAATATACAACAGTTGATTTTCAAAAATTCTGTCAAATTGAACATTTAAAGTTTAAAGCAATACTAATATGAGCAAAAAATATTCCTTTATTGATTTTACTTTTTCACTCATTCATTCATTTGTCAATTTTTACACTAAAAAAATGTTTTCATTCGATGTTATTATCTTCATTGTTTTTCATTAAAACAAATTCAATTTTTCGGATTCTCTGAAATGAAATTTTCTCCAGCATAAATTTAAACTATTTACTGTTGCGCTTGTTAATACTGTAATAAATCAAAAATATTGCTTGGCTGTCATAATTGCTGTTCTCATTGTCGCGGGTATTAAAATCCCTGCTTTCTGAGAAGGAATTGATTAAAGCTTAAATCTGGTTTATTCCTCCAAGCGAGCAGGTGCGTTAATTCGTGCTATCGTGTGAAACCAGGCAAGAGAATTTGTACCACTGCTGCTCTATGGGCATGCGATTGGCATGATGAATGATGAGAATCATTAATAATCAAATGGGTGGCAATAATCCATTTGAATTTTCGTTTGTGTCATGCGTATTTAACATACTCTCTATACAACTAATACTAATTCATCATCTCTAAGGACTTCAGAGCATCAAAGGTCATTGTGATTAGTCCAAACTGTCAGGTGATAAAATGTGGCGCAGCTATTAGTCGAACTACGATGAGGTGAATTGTTGTGCAATGGTATATTGTTTAAAAGGGTCATTTCTTGCCAAATTCATTTCTCATATTGCTTAGAGCAGAAATTCTCAAGTATTTTGCACCTCAATATCATATTTTCGTATTAATTTAGATCTCTCGCACCCAAAGATTTTGTATAGTTTTACTGCTCTCTTAATTATCATTAGAATTTTAGACAAATAAAATAAAAGTTCGTCTTTTCTCCTTATACGTGTTTAACTATTGTTATTAATTTTGATTGGCTTCAATCATGTTACTATAATCTTCTGATATTTTATGTATGCTGTGCATATGGAAATCTTGAATTTTTCTATGAAAATCATTGAACAGAAACTCTGTGACCTGCAACTTTTGGAGAGGTCCAAAAATTTTTATTTTTATTTTTTATTTATTTATTTTTGCAGTAGTTTTAGAGATTGCAGTATTTGTAGTATTTTATGCTTTCATTTGATTTACTAAGTCCGCAACTCGAATTATTTAAATTGGAATCAATAATCATTTAAAATGCAGAACATAGTTGATACGATTTTGTGTGTGTGCGTACGTATTTGCGTGAGTGTAAGTGTGTGTTGAGGAGAGCGCTCCATAGGCTAGCTGACTGACTTACAAA
Organism: Argiope bruennichi; assembly: GCF_947563725.1. Taxonomy (NCBI): domain Eukaryota; kingdom Metazoa; phylum Arthropoda; class Arachnida; order Araneae; family Araneidae; genus Argiope; species Argiope bruennichi. Next base: position 115,457,180 of record NC_079163.1, on the reverse strand, counting down.
TAAAGGCAATTGATAGTTACAGAGTTGCATGAGCCATAGAATTAATGAGAGTATCAATATCAATTATGAGAATATTTGAGTAGACCTATCAATATTCAGATTTCTGAACTGAAACATAAATTTTTGAGTTAAATATAAGATAATGGTGCACATATTCATGTAATATATAATACTGGTTTTACTTCGAATTGCATCGAAAATAGCACACTGTTATCCGGAGTACACCATTGAACAAGATTTCAAAACTACAGCATACTAGAGAGTGAGAAAAAAAAATCGTTTTCAAAACAAACTCCATCTTTAAAAACATGAAATAAATAAAAGCAATAATAAACTTCATCAAAGAAGTATTTTTAGATCATGTATTTCTCTTCCGTTTTTTTTTTTTTTTTTTTTTTTTTTTTTTTTTTTTTTTTTGCTTGCAAATTTTCCAAATCCTGTTTTTACTCTCTCTTATGAGAAATATAAAAAGAAAACTTCATCTTTCAAGTTTCTCGCATACAAAGAGAAAATATTGCAATCGTCAGAAAATTCGACTTCGAGATTCTGATCTATGGCCATGAATTAGACCTTTCCGAGTCTGAAAAAAAAAACCCGGTGCAATTGTGTAATCACTCAGTCAATCTGTGATAAGATGATTCAAAATCCAAAAAAAAGCATAACAAGTAAGACAAATAGAAATTCTGTATGCGATCATAATCACATTAATATAGATTCATATCTAATTTCGGAAAAAAATTATCAACCATCATTCTGTCTATCTGCTCATCAGTGCGTATGTGAAAACGATAACCCACCATTGCAACATACTAGATTTATGAAATTCGGTATATATTTTAATCACCAAAAATAAAATTATGTATCAAATTTTTGGACAATTCCCCCATTGGCTTTACTATCTGCCATTCTGTCTATGGGTACGAAAAAGCAATAATTCAAATATATAATGCATGAATGAATTGTAATTTCTGAGCTTTGTATTAGAAATGTATCTAATTTTGACCGAAATTAGACAATAAGTAGCTTGTCTGTCCGTTTGTCTATGAATGTGTTTGGAAACACGATAACTCAAATGAGCTACGAGTTAGTTAAATTGTTTAGTATTTAGTTGAAACGGGCTTCCAAACTGTATACTTGTATCAAATTTGGGATTCATCTGATCAAGGAGAAGAAGACCAAAATGCAAACTATCCGTTTTCAGAATCGAAAAAAATCAGCACAATTTGCTCATATTCCAAGTGGCTTGAATTTCATGAAAGCATAAGGGAGACGAAAAAGGAAGAAGAAATCATTACTTCTTATTAAACACATTTTAGAAAACTGAAAAGTTTCGAATCAAAACAAAATAGTACAATTCAGAATGATAAAGAATAAGCATCGGGAAAGAATAATTTTAAAAAAAACCATGCCTAACATAAGAACTTTGGGAAAGCGCATTTTTTACTCATTGCATATCACTCCCTTGCAGAGTAAAATCACCGAAAGTAATAGGCACGGTTTTCTACAAGAAACAGTAGGTACTAGTTCTATTCACAATATAATGAAATTAAACACAAAACGTGTCATATAGGAAATATAACAAGAAAGTATCGAGAAGCATATTCCCATTTGTTTCTCTAGTTGAATGCCCTTTTTGATCTTTCAGATGTTTTGAGTGTTTCGATTCATGAGTTTAATTGTTTTATTTATTTTTGAATTAGTGGTTTAGAAAAGCTACTTAGTACGTCATCGTATCTTTCATTCTTTTTCATTTTTGATCCATTCAGCAGTAGTAAATTGAAGAGAATAACACGAATTACTACCAACAGAGTGATACACAGATGCAATTTTTATTTTTAGGCTAGTTATCTATTCATTGGAATCTGAATGGCATTCCAATGAGAAATTAATGAAAGGCTTCGAGTAATGGTGGACACGAATCCAAATCCCTATCTCCTAAGGTTCTTGTACACTATCAAAACGGGATGTTAATTTAAAAATCAAATAAGTATTGAAAAGATAGTCACGCTCGAGTGCTTTCTCTTCTTTTTCATTCGTTCATTCCAAGAATTTCCTCTTAATCCTTTGATATTTCCTTTGGAAACAGAATTGGACGTAATCATTTTTTCCTCCCATTTGCACGACTCCCTTCTCTTTCGAACAGTTCTTCAAAAAGGAAAATTTGAATGTAATAAATATAAATTAAAGGTATATAAAAAAGTAAGGCAGTTTAAAATTGCTATTCAACAAATTTTGATGACATGTTTCAAAATAGTATAATTTTTTTAAGTGTTTTTTCTTATTCAATGAAAATGTTTAGCACATCAGTAAAGGATCATCTCCAAAACCAAGTACTTACAAGAATGATGTCTTTTATCAAATCTTGACCATAAATTACTTATCTTAGCCATACATAAATCTAATTTTTAATGTGAATTCGTAATTATTTATTTATAATTATATAAATGAGATATATATTCTTTTCGTTTTTCATGATTTCAGACAATATTGATAGAATTCCAAATTTTCAAATAAGTGAGAGCAAACAATGATCAAAACAGCATTTTGTATAATGTTCTTTTTGAATAATCATATGAAGTTATTTTTTCCTTGAAAATAAAATGTAATCATTATTAGTATATCGCGATATTTCAGATCATTTTATTAAAAGGAAGAGGAACCAAAATAATAAATTTTGTTATCTTTTTATTTTTATCTAAGAATCCTTTCTGGTTTTTCTTTCTATTTATGAAAATATGCCAAGAAATAATCGAAATTCCTTTTATTTCGTTTGAAAATTCTGCTTCGATTGTTATGAAGTTTCGTTGGAAATTTTATTTTATTTCTATAAAAGAAATTATATCCTTAAAAATGTTTTTTCGCTGTGTTTTCAAGGGACGTACGACTAAATCCATCGAACTATAAAAAATATTTAAATATTAAACTGAACAGTAATATTCTGTGATCAAAGCAAAACAGATATTAAATATGCTTCCATATAAAAGAGTGATACATTGATGTGGTTGCACTTTTTACTCATTTGCTTTGAAGAATATACAAAAAAGCGTTGTGGATTTTATATAATTTCAATATTATTCTTTACACTCTTATTTGGACGAAAATGGTAACGAACAAACAAATAAGGTTAAAAGGGAAGGAATTATTTTAATAGTAATTAAACAGGTCAGCACGTTCAATGACGTGAAAGCGATTCATTTATTTTCACTGCGATGCAAAATAACATGAATACTATGGCATTCAATTTTTCGATTGAATCTAAAGTAAATATAATTTGTTTGTTTACTTTTGCAACTCTTAAGTTTTTTTGTTTTTTTTTTTACTGTTCATGAAAGTTTTATATGAGGCATATCTTCATAATTATTCTATAAAGAATTTTCGAAATCTAAATATATTCAAATCGGCTTCCTAGTTAATGTATAATAGTATTATTAAGCATACAACACCTAAAAGCCACTCAAATAAAACATTATTGGTATTAACTCCTATTTTCATTTCATATAAATCCAAAATGAATTATTATAACGGAAAAGATTAACTATTTTATTCCAAGCATTGGGACCATTTGCAAATACTTATAACGCTACATCCACAGCAGTATAGTTAAAAGAGGATGAATAATGCTAGAGGAAGATTACAAAACTAATATTCCGTCTTATCCAAAGTAGTTATTTATATTAAAATGATCCATATTTGTTAATTAATCCAGTAAACAGTATTTCTGGCAAAGGTTCAGTTAAATTCTAAGCAATCAAAACAAAACACAAGCTTAGTCATTTTGGATAACGAACAATTTGTAATATTATTACTTAAAAGTTTTTCATTGCTTAAAAATTACCGCATTTCTGTTGAAGGTGACTTAAATATATTTATAAATTAAGAATCTCTAGAAAGATTCAAATTATTTATCAAAAGATATCAACATTATTAAAGGAATAAAATGTTTTAACCTATTATACTTTAATACAATTACCCCATTTTGGAAGCTATCACCGAAGCATTAGATTTCGAATAATAATTTTAAAAGCTACGGGAGACTCGATCATCTTCAAAAATGTAACAATGATGGGCTTGTGGTCTTGCGGTTAAGGCGTCTCTATGCTATAAAATTTGAATAGTGGTCACAGCGGCGCCCGAATGTCCCTTAAAATAGTTTCTTTTTGTAATTTATGTCACCGTTTGCTGTAGGTTAAAAAAAGGGGAAGCTTGTGCAGTATATACAATAAAATATATGGAATGAAAGGAATTTACCTTTTACAATTTTTTAACTTGAAAGTCAATCTATCTTATTGATGGTCAAAAAATTGTCGCTTCTGGCTCATAGCTCAAATCCTATTTCCAATAGTTGTTTCTAATATTTTCCTATTTCTAATATTTTATTAAATAAAGTGCGATTTCTAATATCAAACAATAGGTGTATATTTTTACAAACTCTCATTTATTGTATTTAATGTATATTTATTGACAGATATGATTGTTCCTTGTTAAAAAGAAATATTTTTTACCTATGCAATCTTGCATCACTTATCCAGTCTAACAGGAATAAGTAAATGCAATTCATTCACCTAATTTTGCTTAGGATCAAAACTATTTAGATTCTACCGACCCTCATTTTGCTCTGAATAGATCCAGTTCCCTATATCTAAAGAGAGGGGGACGTTCTTGGAACTTCAATGTTCCTCATTGTACAGGACAGGGGCAATTCAGCTCAGCCCAGATTCTATTTTTTTCTCTAGCGGAAATGTGTTTCTTTAAAAAATATGTGAATCTTCTAATAATATTTTTGCCTTTTAAGAGGTTATTTTTTTATGTCTTCTGTGATCGTATTTTTACGTACTTTTCTTTGTATTATAACAAGTTTTACACTATTTTTTCTCTATTTAAATTGTTTGCTGCATTCAATTTAAAATCCCCTCCCCACCCCACTCGATCCCATCATTCCCTTACAAACAGGACGTTACAAATTTTATAATGGAAGTAAAAGATATCAAAATCAACTGAACTGTGAATTCAATTCTTCGGTATCCCCCTTCGTCAATCCCTTTCGAAAAGTGCATTATGAATTTTATAATAGAAATAACAGATGTCAAAGTCAGTTGAATAGCATTTTCAATTTTAAATGTTGATGAAGAATACAAACAGATTTTTCAAAATATCTTTTTTTTTTACATAAGTTTGAAAAGGTTTTTATTTTATTTTTTAATGTGAGCTATAATTACATGCAGTCGTATTTTATTGCTTTGAACAGTTAAACTGAAAATTAGTTTATATTCATACATTCAGTTTACAGTAAGAATTTGACGTTTCATAATGATTTATATTCATTCTGAAATATAAGATTTGAAAGGATTCTTAGAGTGCCGAAATGGGAGGGGAACCTTCAATTCATTCGATGTAGATAAATTTTTATCATTGGCACATATAAAATCATTTATTTTGTAAAATTTATGTTCTATTGTTCAATAATCCATATAAATTGTTCCACCCTCTCTTCCAAAGAAGATTAATTTAGCAAATCAGTTAAATACGTAATCGATTACGCCGTCAAATAAGCAGCAAATAATACTTTTCATTAAAGCTTATATACTCAAAAGGAAAAACAAACATTTTCTGAGAGAATCACTAAAACAGAAAAAGAAAAGGCACACTATGCATAAAAATTTTAACAAATGATAAGCTTTAAGGTTCTGTAATGAAAGCAAATAACCTTAAAAAACTTTAATTTACAGTCAATTAATAATTTATTTTTTAATTCTTTGGTCTCATATAAAAACTAATAAACGATCGCACTTATAAAGAAAGAAAGAAAAACTTAGAGATGCTAAAAAATTAACTAATTAATAAATTTCGCTGATTTTTTTTTTCCGTTTTTCCTTTTCTAATTCAGAAATAAGTCAGTTGTGAAAGAAACGTCATACACTGGAAGTCTAAATATAAGGATAACAAACATAATGGATAACAAAACAACATAATGGATAACATAATATAAACATAATGGATAACAAATATTGATTATAAAAAACAAGTTTTTAGGAATCATTTATTTATTCCACTATGCAGAAAAGTGAGTAGCATTACGTTCTGCATCTTATTTTTTAAAAAAAATCAAAGCTTATAACACAATAATCGAAATTCTAGAAACTTTAATATTTAAAAACATGCAAACACTATAATAAAAACTTTTAAAATTTTAATTTACCAATGTGATAAAAAAAGAGAGCACTACCCTAAAATGCTATAGGTAGTGCAATTTTCAATAAAAATTACTATAGAGTTTTCTCTGCATACAGGGCGGTGTGCAAGAAAACATCCTTCACAATCACATCAATCCTAACAAATTCTAGCATAATGAGCTAGAATAATTTGGTAATTTAGCGGCCTATCCGAATAGAAATGTAACTAGAAATTTGAACGCATGTAGCCCAAATGCAGGGTCAGATCATATACATCTTCCGTTCAAACACATGGTCCATGAACTCGAATCGATATTTTAAAGAAAAATGAAGTATCGTTTAACTTTTAAAATATTATTCTACTATTTCTAATTAATTACCTTCTACAAATTTTGTATTATGTTGTTCAAAATCTTTTAAAAAACGCGTTGCTTTATAATTTAAAAAAGTATTGCCTTATAATTAAATAATATTTAAAAAATATTCACAAGTTTTTTATTTTTATTTTGTTTAAAATTGCTTTTAAATGTTTTGTCATTTCTCGACCATTCTATTTTTTAATCAATTAAATATTCTGTAATTAAATGTTATGTTTTATTTCAAATTATTCCGTTGTCGCCTTTTCCTAAATTTATTATAAATGCAAACGGAGAATATTTAATCATATACAGATTTTCTTTCATAATTACGTGCTAAATGCGCTTAGATGACTATATAAAAAGTATAAATTCGAAAATCTAAATCTACATTAAACTATGTATTTATTGATGTTCCCTCCTCAGATCTCTTCTATTTTTTTACTCTTCTCTTAATAAAAAATTCCTGGTTATATTTCGCCTTCCTGCAGTTAAATGTTATATGTTTTTTTTTATTATTATTATTATTGCACAGGTCTAGAAGATATTTTTGTAATGCATTAAACAACTTTAAAATTGCTTCAGTTTCAGCATCAATATTTTATAGATTAACAATTTTTTATAAATTACATATCAATATTTAAATTTAAAATTAAGACAGGAAAATAGATTATTAAGATTCTCAAAATCACTGGAAAAGTCCAATTAGCGCATTGGAAAAGACAGTGCTGCGTGATGAATATATAAACATGTCTCATTATATACACGCCAAAGCGCTTAAAAAAAGTAATTTTAATTTATATGGCCATTTACTCCACTAAATTAACCACAATGCGTGATGCATAATACTGTAACTGCGATTTACGGGTAGTGTAATGCGACAAAGCATGGTCAAGTAAGAGGCCCATTGGTGGGGAGAGTGGCGCCATTGTAGAATCGAACTTCTTAAGAAAGGTCTGTCAATTAGCCACTTATATCCTGTGGCCTACGAGCTGTACGGGTCTCCTGAAGCGGAACAACCCTCTTGCAATTACAATAAGAAGAGAAACCCCCTTAGCCCTCCCCATAGTCACGGATTCTGGGGTCCATCCGCAGACGCCGGAAATGACACACCTGCCAAACGCGTGTGAACGGAACCAGGCACTACGAAGGATCAGTAGACCGGGAGGAACGCTGAAGTACTGCAGCTGTTACAGGCCATGAAAAAAACAAGCATCCCTGTTTGGATCGTGACTCCTCTCACTTCTCTGCGGTGAGGACTGAAGTGAGGTTCACCCAAGCCGTGTGGCTACGCTCAGGTGAAAAGAAAACAAATGCTTTGTTTCATCTGAACTCCGGGTGAAGTAATCTGTTTGTGGCAAATCAAGTTCAAGACCAGAAGAAATCGCTTGACAGTCAGTGACAGTTGAAACCAACTGCATTTAGTAGAAGTTTACCGTAAATCGAGGAACTAGTGAAGCAGATTCATCACATCTGTTTTGAAATTTGGGTTCGTGCTGGCTTGTTTGTTTTGAACTTTTTTGCCAAATTGTCAGTAGAGAGAAAGTTTTGTTGACAGTGATTTTCTGTGAACCCGAAAACTTGCGTTTTGTTTACTTCGACGGAATAAATGTCCATGATTTATCATAGATGAAAACTTTGATTGTTAAGTTTAGTGTAAATTTTATGTTGTTTCGTTTTTTTTGCATTTAAAAAACTGCATTTAAAAAAAATAATTGATAGAATCTAAAGAAAAGCTTTTTTTTTTAATTTGTCCTGCTATATATCAGTAATTTCGTTAAATTAAAAAAATATATATGTATATATTGTTCAGAATATCAAATTTCAGTCCTCAATGTTTCGCTTGAAATTATTTTGATGACTGATTGAAATGAATTTTCTTTATTTTTTGTCAGTAAGAATGATGGAAAATTAATTGCTTTTCAATTAAGAAAATGCTTAACTGACAATTTTTACATCATTTGCATGGAAGAATATATATTATTAAAGAAGAGTGAAATTGAAACATCTTTCACTTATATTCAAGAAGAACTAATATTATGTTTGAAAACACATTCATCATGTCAATTGATAATAGTTTCTGACTAATATGGGATTGAATTTGTGAATTATAGACTTTAAGAGCATCTGTCAAAAGTTCAGACAAATAGACTCTGAAAATAGGCTTTTAAAATTCTTTAGCGAAGAAACTTTGCTATCACTACATTGCGTTTTCTGAAGAAAAAGGAATGAAAATGTGTGTTTTTAAAGGAAATAAAGTATATGTTTCCAATTATTGCTTAATTTTTGCAATCATTGTTATGCTCAATTATTTTTATAATGTGAATGGATATCATCATGAAGTTTTGGACCATAACAATCGCTTTCATTTATTTTGGAAAGTTGATAACAAAAATGAAAAAGTAATATTCAGAATAGAAGTTGAAGCAAAAGGCTATGTCGCCTTAGGACTGTCTCCAAATGGCGGAATGCCGGGAAGTGACATTGCTATTGGATGGGTCAAAAACGGCAAAGTCTATCTTCAAGTAAGTAGACTATAGAATTTCCTTTCATTTATAAAATCCTTTTATGATGAAAAATGTTTACGTAAATAAAATATAAACGGAAAACTCTTTGAAAAAAAACTCCTAACTGAACTTTATCTAATGGATGTTAACTTTTTCTAAATATTTGTAAACTTGGTTAACTAAGACACTGAAATTAGCAGTTTAACTCAATAATTATGATGAAAAAAATTTAAAATTTATATAAATAATCATTACTGTATGCCTGACACCATTTCGCTTGATATCTTATTATATATATATATATATATATATATATATATATATATATATCTCTTTTTTTTTAATTTTTCGTTAGAATACATCTTTTTTTTTTTTTTTAATTCAAATGTACATCTCAATCCCAAAAGGAATCGCAAACAAATATTGAAGGTCAATGCTCTTCTATCAAATTCTTCAATTATTCACAATAAATATAATTGTAAGTATCATTTTAGATTTAAACCTTAATAAAAATGTGAACCATATAACTATAGAGGTAATATAGTAATAGAAATAGAATAAGCAACAGATTCTTTCAGTTACCTTCTCTGTCAGTTCCGCTCTGATGCCTTAGAAATTTAAACAGAAATGAACGTAAAAAGCCATAGTATTTATTGTATCCTACAGATCCAAAAATTTATGTAAGATTTAGCATTTCAAACAATTTCTCAAAAAATCTCCCATTTTCTTATCTTATATCTTTACCTTTTTTATTCAAGCAAATGATCAAATCATGTCATTTTAACGTATTAGCACATTATTAGTGCGTGTTGTCTTTTTATGCATAGCTACATTTCGAAGTGCTGAAGTTGCGGACTCTACTTTAAGAGTAGAGTAATTGTAGAACATTTTATAAAATAGATTCGTCTCTTACTACAATATTTTAATGTTTTGTAATAATTTTTTTTAGTTAAAATTTAATATTATTGTTTATGAAGAATAATTTTCTGAACATGGAAACCTTCACTAATTCATTTATTTACATTTAGAACATAAAAGAACTTTTCTGAATATAAACTTCTTTCATCAGGATTAAATTTTTAATTAAGTATTCTACCATGATTTCTTTTTTTCAAGGTGATATTTTAAAAATTCTCTGACATACTAAATTTCCGTACAGTAAATTTCTACATAAAAACACTTCGATATAACTGCTTTAAAATTTTAGTTATATTTTTCGATTATTACAACAATTTCTATTCAGAATTTGATCATCATATAATATGATCAACAAATTGTCAAAATGTATAATTAATACACTTCAGCATTTATAGATTAATTTTTAGATATTTTTAGTTTTTAGTAATTTAAAACGTAATCGCTTTAATTCGCATTATAATGATTTATCACAAAAATTAGCAAAAAGTGTGTTAGATCTAAATCACTTTCAACGAACCATAAAACGTAATTCACGAGATGCTTTGAATATTACGAATAACACCCTAAAACAAATTGCAAAAATTATTGTAGCTAAAAGTAAATCTAGCTCGAAAATAAAAAACTCCGTGATAAATTAAAGAGACAATTTGGACAAAGCTTAAATATAGATATCTAACCTTAAAAAACTCAATTAGATATAAATTTTTAACTTTCTTTTTAACTTCTTAGCCTACTTTTCAACTAAACTCCACTAAAATAGGGTTTCCCAACATTTTCATTTGTACCATCAGTTTTGCTCCAAAATTCTAAAAGATGAATAAGAAAATAAAACATTGCTAATAAAAAGTTTTTTTATTGAGGAGGCTCTGTGAACTTGGGGTGGTGATCGTCAATTTTTGAAAACTTTCCCTGAAAAATATACCAATTAACAGCCTCTCTTTGGGAAGAAAGACAGAAAAGTAATAATGAAATTTTCTCGCTAATTGCGTCCACTGATGAATACACAATGTAGAAATATTAAATTACTTGGTCTTTTATTTCAGACCAACTGTACAGCATATAATATTAATTATTAACCAAATAACTTAAAAACATTTCGCCCTTCAATAGACCGACCGAATTTTTTTTTTCTCGAAATTTACAAAATAAATTCCTCTATTCCAAATTTTATGTTGAAGTGCTTGTGAAAAATGCTTATTCCGTTGAACTCCGTAAATAAATATCATTGCCGTTCTCCTTTCAACAGAAAAAGTATGATATCTGTACTTACTCTTACTATACTCTTTCACATTTGCATCTATTTTCATTTTTTACATAAAAGCAAAAAGTTAAAAAAAAAAAAAGAAATTTCTCAGTAATTAGCATAGCATCGTATTGCTCGAAACTCTGCTATATATATTCTCGTGCGCTTGAAATAATAACAAATGAATTTTGTCTGTAGACTCTAGAAAAGAAAAGGAAATTATTTTCAACTGAACCTAGTAAAATAAACCTTTTTTTAATAATATTTTGTATAAAAACTGAAATAAAAACTAAGAAAAGTTGTTCTGGAAATGTTAAGATAAATATCTAATTGAAGCATTCTCCTAGATTTTCTAAAGTTTCAAAATTTCATTGGAATCTGTGGAAGAAGTATCAATACTCATTTCACTGTTTCTGCAATAACAAATCTTAAATATTTTTCTATCAGCTTTGCTAAAAGATTTTCGAGATTTGATAGTTTTAATGATCTCTGTATTAATATACATGAAATAGGTAAACGAATGACTTATATTAAATTATTCCTTTTATATAAAACGACAAGGTTCATATATTTAAATAAGGAATTTTAAATTTAATTTTTTTTTTAAATAACTTATGCGCAGAAATGCTGAAACTCCAGCTGACAAAACTACTGCCCAACTTTTTCTTAACCTAATATTTTTCTTTAGGTTATATTTAGAAGCGTGATCCGAAACTTTGGAACCATTGCTTTATTGAGTTTCATTGATTGATAGTTATGAGAGATGATAATTGCAAAAACAGAACACCCACACAGAAATACCGGATAGGCTGCACATAATTTGTATTTAAATCATAAGCTTTTTAATGATTTAATATTTGTTCAACTTACTATATGTGAAAATAATTTAAAATTACTTGATCACACATTAAATATAACTCCTTGCTAATAAAATTTAAAAAATGAATTTTTATGACACATTTTATTGAAATTGATAGTGAAGGAATAGTTTATTTTAAATAATTTACAATGGAAATAATTAATTATTAATAACTAAAAGGCTTGTATTAAATTTTTTATTTATTATTTCTGCATAATAAAACGAATTATACTTTTCACGACATAAACTATAATCAGCAGGCATTTTATTATGTTAAATATTTTGATAGTTTTTTAACCTTTCGTTCGACGACATTACATTCAAAATTCGACAACAAAAGTCAAATATTGCTCAACGTGTAGGACATACCAAACAACATTCAACCAATTATGTCCATCCGGGGTGGTATTACCGTCCTTTGAATTATTTGCATCCCCACTCATTCTCTATTTCGTAATCCAGAGACTTCTGATAACATACCCCATGCGTTGTCAAATCCAAACATTATCGGATTAAAATCACCGACCGAGCAATTTCTACCGAAGGAAATGCTTCAGAAAGGCGTAACAAATGAAGGGGTAGAGTATGTCAGAAAAAGAAGTTAAAAAAAGAAAAAAGGAACAGGGCGTTATACCTTATGGTGCCTCTTCAGGAATGAGATTGTTATGAGATTTCTTTTCTTATTATGTTCGTTTTCTTTTTGAAAACTTTGTCATTTTTGTGCATTTAGGAAAGTGACCACCAAACCATAAAGCTGTGACGATCTACTCAAGGTTGCACGTTCTTTCGATTAACACGTGAGGGTGGAGACAAAGAAAATCGGATGCTTCTTTTTTATTCTAAATCGCAAATGGCGCCTGATTGAAAACGAGCAAAAAAAAAGAATGAATAAATAAATAAAAACATCTCGTTCTTCACCGACGCGTAACAGGAGAAGGGTGGCACGCGTAGAAGACTCGTTATTTATATTTAGTAGGGCTGAAATTCAATGCAGCTGTTCTAAACTTATGTATAAAACCATTGTAATTTATTTTATTGTTTATTTTAAATAATTTCTCTATCTTTAAAGACAATAAAAATTATAATTAACACCTAATATTTGAATACTATTTGATTGAAAATGAATTATATCCTTAACGGGAAAAAAAAAAAGATTTTTCCTTATTATTTCTCATTATGCACTTCTTGCTAAGTATATTTGCATATATTACCATAAAACGTAGACTGGAAGATTCATTTTAAAGTTATAAAATATCTTTGCGAACTCAGAAACTGCTGCTTTGTCTTTTTATTCTAAAACCCTGGTCGTAATATATAATTAATATAATAAGAATTAGGCTCATATATTTTTTCACTCTATTAAAAACATATAGGTATATAAATGTTTTGTGCAAAAAAAAAAATGCACGTATTTTACCTTCTTTCCTCTAAAGTTATGTAAATTCAAACGATGTTGCTTCGCATATCTCTGATTTATTATCATAACCAAATGAAACACTATTTCAAAAATTGAATCTAAATTCTGATTTGAACGAAACATTATTTACGAAATTAAATTTGCAAAATATTACTATTTCTTTAAAACTTTTCAAGTTAGAATAGAAATTCCTAAATTTGTAAAATTAAAAGAATTACGGTCTTTTACATAAAAATTACAAAACTTTGAAAACATTTACTGTGTGATTTTCTAAATGCTGCCCGAAATATGACATTAGAAATTAATTATTTATATTTCATCTTTCATTTATTTATATGTATATTTTCATATTAAGATCCTAATTATTTTTTTAATTTATCTTGGAGCCCAGCGGAGCGACTTTTAGAAAATTAATAAAACCCTTTACAGTTCTTCAAAATGAAATAAAACGCGATACAAAAAAAAAAATCTTCGGAGAATTTGAAAAATATGATTCTTTTGTATGAATCATTAAGTTTTACATTTTTACATGCATAATATCAATTAATTATTATTATGATTTTTTAAAAAAATTCTAGAACTTATTTGTTTCCTTGTAAATACTTTTAAATGACGAGGAATTATTTCAAAAATTTGAGGTTTTATCATAAAACATGAAGGTTGATTAAACATTTCAATATGATATCATTTTGTTTTTAGATTAGGATTGGAGTTTATTCAATTCAATCAATCTATAGCATAATTATACTTATTATCCTAAATCAAGTAAAAAGTATCATTGAAAATTTGACATGCATTTAGTTTTGAAATTTTGCAATAATTAGTTTTTACAAATAAGTTGAATAAATAATAATTATTTGATGGAAGGATTCAATTAAATTGCTTATTGCGAAGAACGGACTGAGAATTTTGAGGAATCGTCGAAGTATGAAAAATTGAAACAATATTTAAACTCATTGCATTTAACTTGCATGTTTTAAATAAATTTTCAAAATTTGATATTTGATTTTATAGAACGTACTCGTAATGAAAGCTGTTTCCTTTATTTCGGAATAACGCTGAAAATTATCCTAAATTTTATGACATTAAATAAATATCACATACTATTTATCTGATTTTAAACAGAATCGAAAGCTGAAGAATTAATATCCCTTAAATAATTTTAACATTACATTGTCACGATTATCGATTACATATATTTCATAAAAGACTCTTGATGTCCATTACATGATTTTAGCACCACAGTTTTTCGTTGCAGACCACACATACTTCACCCAAGGATAGTAAATCCTCATAAAGTATTATTTTGGAAATATTGAACTGCTTTGAGAATGCAGAAAAAATTCTTTGATATTAATCTTTATTTGATATTAACCTGTCATTTTTCAGTTCAGAACCTTCAAGAGACAGACTTTAAACAGATTTTTAAAAAAAATTCTTTTATTCTTTGTTTTATTTATGACTATGTGATATACCACAGCTTGAACTTTCTAAATTTAACTTTCATCACGAATTAGTGATGATGTCATCCCACATGGCATATTCTTGCGAAACAACAGCATTTAGGTCTTCTAGCCGATTTCCACCGATTTTCAAAATGCATTCAGGAACTTATTTCATCATTGTGAGATCATATTGTATACATTGATTAATTTTAACACATATACTTTTAATTTCATTGTGTAGAATCATAATTATATATCTTAATTCTGCCATACCCTTTTCTTGAAATATGAAGTCTACTGTTTTATTAATAGGCAGAATAGTTGACTCCCACTAGAAGCGATTCATTTAATTTACTCAAAACGACTGAAATAAATTAAATGACTTAAAATTTCCTTTGAATTTACTTTTTATTTTATCTTTTATAACACAATCTTTCTAACTTTTTATTTTATTTAGTCTTTTATAACACAATCTATCCATACCTGTTGAATTTATGGCACTGTGACTTATCACAAGTCTACTTAATATTACAGAAAGCTTTATTTTTTAATTATTTTATATGAGAAAATACACAAATTTATTAAGTGAACTTATGATTTGCAGTTATTCGGAATAGTTGTAAATCTTTCTTAGCAACTAACAGTTTATTTTTTTCATTTTATTGGAAACTGTCCTTTAGTATCTAAATTTTTGTTTATGATTTGAGGATCGTAAATGTTAAATAAAAACAATGTTCGAAATATTGCGCACTCCTTTAAAAAAATTATAAGTTGTAAGGTTTCAACGATAATGAATAAATATGATCACATTTGTCAACACATCGGAAACCAAGACTATGAATTTATTTTCTTAACATAAAAAACTCAATATTAAACTGTTAGTCTGCCAGTCCAAAATTAACCGCGTTTTTCTTCTGAAAACCTATTACGGTTATTGTTCCATTATCTATTAATAATTAGATCTGATTTGTTAGAACTAAAGTATCCTCCGCATATTAACTTCTGTGTCCAAATAAATTTAGGAGAGATTTTCTGGAGATATATTAAAGGTATTGATCCATTATCCACACATTAATGATTGTGTTCGGCTCTTTAGATAAGCCAAACACAATCATCACCATCCTCATAGCGTTAAGGAGTTTTTTTCTTTTGGAAAAATCCGTTGAGACTGTTGTTCCATTATCCATTAGGGATTTTATTTAATTTGTGAGGTTAATATATTGTCCTCAAGTTTCACGGTGAGTTATTAGGTATAAACTTCATAAAATGAAGTTGTGAGTAAATGACGTAATGAGTTTGGTGCAATAAGCATACATTTACCTCATTGCTTGTAAGTACACTACCGATTCATAATTGTACTACAATTACTAAAGTACTAATTAACAATTATCTATCTGAATGTCTCTTATAAAACAGAGCCAAGAAACTTTAATATTTTTAACTATTTTATTGTTATTAAAAAGTAAAAATAAATATTTCTATAAATGATAAAATCTAAGAATTACGTATTGTCTTGTAAATAAATCTGTATATGAATATGTCATTAGGGTTTTTATGCTTTTATCTACAATATGTTTTAATTTGTGAAGAAATTATAAAAAATTAGAATGATTATTTGCTTAGGAATGATTATTTTAATTTTAGATATAAAATATATCAAATTAAATTAATTAATTTTTGTAATAATTCTTGTAACTACTCTTCATTAAAAAAAAAGTACTCTTAATGAAGAATGGTCATCTAAACTTTTCACAACAAAATAAAATAAAATAAATGTAACAGTGGAAACTTGCATTGGTAGATTTGTTAAAATTAGATTATTCTTTGTTAGCATTTTCCTGGATATATGTTTAAAGTAAAAGAGGGTAAAGCATGTTTTAATTTAAAAAGAATTTTTTTTAAATATAGCATTATTTAGTTAGGAATGAACATTTCAATTTCATAATCAGAAAGAAGGCTCTTTTCTTATTAAAATATTAGCAGATTTTTATAACTACATTGCAATGAAATTTTAAGATAATATCTAAAATATTGTTAAGCGTGCATAGATGTAAACTTTATATTTCTATTTTTTATATCGTATGATATTTTTCTTTTTACTCGTGGCATGCTTTCAAATGCTATGAATTCAAAAAATATCATTGAGCATAACTTTGAGTAAGGTATTTAACATAAGTGCAGTAGCGGGAAAAATATTTTCAAGATACAGTCTGTTGCAATGTAATGTAAAAAATAAATATATGCAGCTTTAAAAAAAATATTTGCATAAGTGTTTGGAACTTACATGTTTTCAAAATATCCTCGGACATCTCAAATATTGAGAAAATTCAAAATGTCAGGCACTTTTGTTTGTCTGTTTGCTTCATCGCTAAACGAGTTCGATTAGAGAATTTAATGAACTCTTTTTGCGAAACGTCTCTCGTTAAGGGAGATGTTTTTTTAACATTTTGTTTTGCTCGTTTTGTGAATCACTCGTAATGAGACGTTTCTTTTAGTGAGATTTGACTGCAATTAAATTTATATATTTCAAATTTCGGAGAAAATAAAAATAAAATCAAAATTAGGACTATCTGCCATTCTGATTTCTCTTTTGGATTTACGGTCTAGATTAGTTTGAATTTTACGGCAAATTCACTCTGACTTGAAAATATATATTTCTTCAAGATGTTTTTCCGTATTTCTAACTACCCGGTATGCCCATCATTGATCAAGATTAAAATATTTTCATGTCTTATATTATTAAGAACTAATTTTATATAAAATATTATAGTACACAAAATCTTTTTATCGTCCAAAACACTTTTATCATTATTATTTTATTAAAAATGAGAGCATCCATTGAGTAATCAAGCGATTTTTTAAAAAACCCCAATGGCTAATTTTCTTCACCAGTTATTAACATTTGTTACATAAATACATAAACACTTTAAATTTTGTTTACAAATACTGAAGTATAAGAAAGGTTTTAATAAACTTTTTGATATAACTAATTAAATAATTAATTTTTCTTTAACAAATAACATGAAAATAAATCAAATCAATAGCTGTTTCTGATATAAATTGTTAATCATCTTTTTAAAAAAAAAAAAAAAAAAAAAAAAAAAAAAAAACTTTTTTTATCGTTCTTTCAGAATTTTAAAAATAAAGGTAAAGTTGGAGGTAACGGAGTATCTATATATTTCATAGTCATTGACTTCGAATAGTCTACCTCAATTCAATTATTTATAAAATGTTTAAAAATAATCAAAAATGAAGGAGATGTTTAACTAGACAGCACAGTCAAATGTCCAGTAATGACATTTACTGGACATTTACGATGAATTCAAGCCAGATCGAACAAAATTAATGTTAATAGCAACAAAATATTTTTAAATCATTGTTTCAATTAGAAATTTATAGATATCATTCATGCAAAAGCCATCATTAACTAGTTATCAAATAATCATTTTATTCTAACTTCCCATTTTGAATTCGCACGAAAGCTATTTTGTGATGTATTATATAATTTCCAACTGTCAGATGACAAGGGCGATGCCTGAGTCGGCAGCCACTCACTCCAAGCCCCAGCCCGAACATCTTCGAATCTCCGCTACATTTCCAGTCTTGTCCCTACAGCTGTTCACTGCAACCAATATAAAATATACTAAAGTGTAAATTACCTGCCGGATCTCGTTTAAAGATATTTGCCATGTAATTAAATATGCAATTAAAACTTATAAGCTATTCAGTAAAAGAGGAGTTTTGTCTATAATAAATTAGTGCGGATAACAATGCTATATTAAACGTCAGGGGGCAAAATCAAATTTTCTCAGGAAGATGTAATTTTTTACTAAAACTTGATTTACAATTTTAAATATGTACCGTTTTATTTATATCAAAATTGATAAAAAAGCAAATAAATATCCAGCTTAATATGAATCGCATAAATTTTAAATGTAGGCTTATAGCGTTTAATATCCTGGCTTGCTTTGCAAAAGAAAATAATCATGAAAAAAATAATAATAATTCTAAATTTTCTTGCAAGTAGCAGTTTGCATTGATGAGTTCCTTAAAGACTACTAAAAAAAAAAAAGAAAGAAAGAAAACCGCCTAACAAAAGACGTTTTATAATTGTGGGGAGAAGCTATCTTCCCCTGTTTAAACTCGCCAATATATATGGATATAAATGATGAATTGCAATTAATGTCAGTCAAGATTGGTCTACGACCAGTTATTGCCGGCACTCGTAGTTTATAGCTCACGTTTTCTTACAATAGATTTCCTAACAATTCGCCTCACGAAGCTAGAACATAAACCATAGATCGGGTGATAGACATCAGTTTCCGCAATAAATAACGAATGTAGTGATGTTTATCTAATTGGTGGTTCAAGATCAGGGAGCTTCGATTCCACTCATGCATATAATTACGGCGATTTGTTTTAACTGCCCTTATAAACACGAACTTCTATTAAATGACTAATCAAAATGTAGCTCCTGGGCTTCATCTTACGGAATACTCATTAATCTATGCTGTTTAAAATGGAAATTACATGCAGTGTAGAAAAATGTTCACTGGTTATTGATAATTTAAATGCAACTTATCTCAAGCAAGAACAGATCCGTAATGCTTTGCGTGTAAGCAATTATGGCATAAAAAAATAAAAGAGTCTCAACATAGTAAGTTTGTTTTATTATAAGGAGACATATTAACCAGTAGGTTTTATAGTTTTTACTTAAGAGTTATAGCTAATTCTATATTAGACGTAATCATATTTTTTACAAATTGCAAATCGGCCAAACCTTATAACAATTTTATAATCATTCACGTCTCATAAAAATTATATGCTTTAGAAATGAAATTAAGTTGACAACTTATTACAATGATGCCATTTGTTTAAATAAAACATTCCAGAATGTATCATACGTGTATCTTGATTTTTTTTCTGTTAAAAGAAAAAAAAGATGTCGTTGTTTCTATGAGATTAATGAAGGCAATTCTTGTGACGTCAAAGTCTCATAGCAAACATAACTATGTTATCTTAAGTAATGCAATGATATTACTTCTATTTCCCTTTGCAATAAATTCAAAAATTAAATTTTTTCGACGTGCATCCTCCGAGCATGAACTGAGAAAGATTTTTTTTTTTCAATTTCAAGAAGCAATGGACTTTATCTGATGAACTTATCCACCATTTTCTATTGTAATTGTGGCAAAGAAAGATTGTTCTTGTAATAAACCATTCATATTTTTTTAGGATGCGTCTTGATTTCTTTTTGTGTTATCTAAGTTATATTTTTGCTTCTTATTTACATAATATTTTTACTTCTTATCAACTGAATATTTTTGATATCTCTAGTTAAAATGCTGAAGCATTTTTTTAAACCAACAATAGTATGATTGGTCCTGTGATAACCTCAACCATATTCATTTTCTTATATCAACCGGAACTATATATATATATATATATATATATATATATATATATATATATATATGTTTTTAAAGTTTAATGCTTATTAGATATTTTATTTAATTATATTTACTTTGTATTCATACAAAGTCTTCCTAAAGTCTCTGCACTACGCATTATCTTTAACCAAATAAACAAGCTATATATTACATTGATTAATTAATTACATAATGCATTTGCGTGTGGATTAATAAGTTTCAAGACATGTCAGATCTTTTACGTTTTGTGAATTTTCTACTTATTTGAATTTTATTTTTTTTAATTTTAAAGTGCTTTAATAAAATTAAAAACTCAAAGGCATAATTGAATCTTGAATGAATGTAAGGCATCATCTCTCCTAAATATATATCATTTACAAGAACTATGCAATCAGTTTCTGTGTCCAATACATTTTGAAACTATATACTAATGAACTATTTATTATGTGGGGTTTATTTTTTGTCCTTTTACACTTTAAAATTTATAAAATACTTAACATATGATGCAAAGTTCTGTGAATATTTTTTTAATATCGGAAAAGATTATTTTTAGCTCCTTGACTTAAAAATAGCATAGTACACTTTCCTGTATACACTTCTAAAAGTCAATGTTATTTTATGAGTTCTTATACATAAAAGTCAAGATAAATATGATTTGAGGTAAGGTAAGAAATGTATTTTAAATTTTAAAGAAAATAACTGTTTATTTTTATCATTGTAAAACACAAAACCTTTCCTACTCACTACTTCAAGTATTCAATCCAAGTAGATAAACAAAAAAGTTCATAGGAGTATTAATCACTATATGTTGAAAGATATTTATTTAAAGATAAAAAATTTCTAAAAGAGATTAAAATCAAATTTATTTTCGGAATTGGATTTTGCTTGATGCTATTTAAGAATCTGACATATCCGCGTGAATTCAATATTTCCGCGATATCACATGGGATCCGGAACCATATTTTTAGAATTCTTTGTTAGACAGAAGTTGCGCGAATTTTCTAATTTATTTTCGGCAGCAAATCAGTTATAAAAATGATGGCATGACCAGAAATTCTGCATTAGACAGTCGTTGCATGAAGTAGTCAAGATGGTTGTCGGTAACGACCCCCTCAGAAAACGCACACTTAAACAGACATTCCGAAAGTTAATGACAGAGATGAAAACAAAAAATATAAAGAATGGAATGGACATAGTTCGTTTCTTAAAATATTCGTAACTTAAGAACCTTTTTTCCTCTTTTTACTTCTTTATATAAACAGTATTACAATTGTCAAATAAGTTCGACTTAAAAAAATTAACTTCTAGATTTTGATGAACCTCCAAGTTTTAGACCTCGCTGAATCCCTTTTTTCAGTTATATCTCTATCAACCTGTCTGTCTGGCGGGAAATTTGTTTATCTGTGTACATGTAAACAAACAGGATAACTCAAAAATAGGCCGGAATAATTAGATAAAAGTTAGTTTGTGATTTTATCAGTAGATCAGTGTTAACGTCTGAAACAAATCCATCAATCGGTTGACTGTCTGTCAGTTTATATATTCGCATATATGTGAGCGTAATAACGAAAAATTGTATTGAATTATACAATGAAATATGACATGTAATCAACAGTGAAATATTTTTCAAAACAGGGCAATCTTTATCCATCAATGGGTTGATTTGTCTGTCAGTTTGTATATTTGCATATATGTGAACGCAATAACCAAAAATTGTAATGAATTAGGTAATAAAATATGACATACAACCCCTCGGGAGAAAGGAAGAAGACCAAAATGCAAGTTCAGTTTTTTTCATTATATTATGAAAGACAAAACCTACCACATTTTGTCAGTAAGCGGAAAAAATCGTGGGCAGAATTTTGAATCTTTAGAACAACAAAAAAAAATCTAAGCTATCTGCTGTCCGATCAGTTGAATATTTGAACGAAATAATAACCCGCATATTTTAAATTTTTCATCGTCTTTTTACCACTTGCAATGAATGTTTGATTCCTTATAGCAATCACAAGAGAAGATCTAAATCGTATCTAAAAGAGAAATATTATGAAAACAAAAACTTTGGTCATTGTACGGTTTATTGCCCAGTAACTCATTTTCCACAATTTGTTATATCTTAGAATTCACGGCAACCTGAAAGATATTATCAGTAAATGAAACAGATGCATATAAAATTGTATCATTTATATCTAGCCTTAGCCAACCGTAAAGGGCTATTTCATGATAACGCTTGATTAAGCATTCCACGTTTTACTATAAGAATGATGTAAGTTAGGAAACGTTTTTACACGTGCATTATTCTCGAGATATAACAATAGGAATTTTAAACTTTTATGTTCAAATGAAGCCGAAATTCATAATTCATAAATTCTGGAGATAAACCATTTTTCCAATGGTTTATCTCCAGAACATTAGGACTCCTTCTAGTAAGAGCAGGACAAATTTTTTTTTAACACATAAAGGTAAAAAAGTACTATCGATACTTTCTTGACTTCTTCCATATTTGTAAACGTAGAATCTTCACTTATTTCCCGATGTTCTGAAAGCTTGAAATTCCGTACACTAGCACGTTCTCGATGGCAATATGTTGTTTAAATATTCTCAGACTTTTATTATCTATTAGTCTATCAATTTTGATTCCATACAGGTTCATACCAACTGATATTGAGTTCGAGAAAAAAATAATTTCAAGGTTCTATATTATTTGCAATTGTAAATTATAAACTAAAACCAAAAAATTAAAAAAAAAAAACTTTAAAAAATATTATAATAATAAAGGTGTGTATTTGAAAATGTTTTATTGCATTTTTAACTAATGAATAAAATTTTAAAATTCGTATGTGTTTTTAAATAAATCTATGTATGAAAGCTCTTTTTATTTGCAGATAATTCTCACTCAAACTAACTGTGCATATATTAATTGCATATTGATTTGATTGAACCAGTTCAAACAACTTTTTTAAAAAATGACTCTAAATCCCAAATTATTTTGTTGTGTATTCGTTGTAAGCAAAATTGAAAGTAAATACTTTCAAAATGTGATGTTGTTGTCAAAAAAAAATTGCACATAAAGCACTGTCTCAGAAAACATCGGTATTCATATTTAATAGCACTTGAAAAATTTGAGATTAATAGGATCAGAATAAAAATTCGATTAATCTAGAAAATCGAAAAAGTCAACAATGGCAGTAAAGATTCACATTTATTATTTTTAAGTTTTTATAAGCAGTAAATAATTTTAATAAATAAAGTGAGAATAATTGTAATATTAGAAAATGCAGTTGCTTTAAGAATAATAAATTAAACAAATAAATATCTAATTATTATAAATACTCAATATAAAGCACTTTGAATGCAGAATAAGAGCAAAAAACAAACAAACCTTCAAAATAAATAGCATAATTCACATCTAACATGTTCAAAGCTTTAAAAAAAGAATTATTTTTGTTGTTGTGGAATACTGTGCCTAGTAAAATGAAACACGGAGAGCTCAATGAACGAAAGTATTGAACCAACAAAAAATATTCATAAATAAAAACCATTTTCACAAATTTTTAGTATTGACTTTAAATTAATCCAGATAAATTTGTTTTATAAACGATATTTTAATTTCATTTTTATAATAAAGTCAAGGTACCAGAGAAAATATTAAATTACCGATGTATTAAAATTAAAAATACTATAATTCGCTAAGTTACTCTAAATTAATCAGAAACTTATTATCTTTGTATCTGATTCCAGATCTGTATCTAAATTAATTGTAAATTTCATAAAATCTGCCCGAACAGTTTTGAAATAATTTTCAATATACAATTAATCAATTTATTATATATTTAAAATTATTCAAAAACTGAATCTTGAAGTGAAAATAGCTATTCGGTGATTGATAATTTCGTATATTCTTTGTGAATCAATCATAATTCGCTCTTTTGGCGGAAACAATTTTGGGAATCAATCTTATAATTTGGTACCTGAACAAAGTCAAAAGTTCCAGTAACTGACTAAAAATAATTTAATTGCGATTTTTTTTAGATTATGCAGTCTACGATGTCGTGGTCTCAACTTCGAGGTCAGAGTTCCAATTTTGAAGCTTGACTCCACTTAAGATTAATCATGTGTTTAAGTTTGGTTCATTTTATATCTGACGTCGAGGTTAAACAGTTCTGCCGCTGAGGTGGGGTGGAAATTTAAAAACACGAAGGGGCCTGTTGAAGTATATTCATCGTTATCTATTCTCGGATCAAAACTGGATTTCGTTCCAAAATATTTCAAAACGGGACATCAATATAACTAAATTATCAGGTTTATAAAGAATAATAGCTTCTAAGACTTCTAATAACTTCTAATTTCTTCTAAGAATAACTTAGAAGAAATTAATTACTCTTAGACTAGCAAACCATGTACCTTTAATCCTATATGGGTAACAACTTTTATATGAAAAAAAGATATATGTAATACACTCTTAATTCAATAAAATCTCTTTATTTTTATGTTTATATTTAATATCAATAGCTTGAATTTCCTATTTTACTTCATTTACATTAATGTACCCTGTTCTATCAATCAAATTCACTGACATATGATGTTAGATGTTTTAATTTCTACCTTCGATTATTTGAGACTTTATTGTATTGCTTCGTATATTTTATTAATATGCAGGCGGTCATAAAATAAATTTGGCGTCATACAAGCTACTAGAATTTGTTACGATCAACGAAAGCAAATGAAATTTCAGAAATAAGTATTTCAAAATATGCCCGTGAGTGTAAGAAGTATAAAAAAAGGACTCTCATAGTTGTTTTTACATATGCAAAATTTTGAAAATCTATATACAACATCCATTTTTATGTATTCTAAAATAAAAGACCGTAAATGGCGTTGAAATGTACTTGCCTCAAAACTTGATTCTAAGAAAGGCAAAAAAAAAAAAAAAAAAAAAAAAAAACATTATTATTCGTTTTACAAATGCTTCATGTTTTACCTTCAAACTAGATTATATATAGCATGTAGAAAATGGTCAGGCATGAAGAATGGAGAAGCATGGCAAGAGGAAATGATCCTTCTGATGATATCTTTTAAACCAGATATAGTTACGATGGATTATGTACAACCAACAATGTATGCTTCATTACTGTCCACGGCATCCCTTCAAAGTAATTTTGACCACAAAGGCATTCGTGGAACTAATTAAAATGTTTTATTTTGTGTCGTTTCTCTTTTCTGTCATCCTTTTTACTTTTTTTTTTTTTTTTCGTGCTCCAAGTGCCGTTCCAATGCCATTCAGGTTCTTTTTTTACTGCTCCTATCAATAAACAATGCATAAAAGTGAGAGTCACCCCTGAATTTTTCGAAATTCTGGCGGTGTAAATGTAATCATTCTCGGCTTTTGTCCTTCTGTCCACATTCGAGCGCATACTTTGAGACACGCTTTTATCGAATTTCATTTGCATTAGTTGATCGTTACGTCCCAAGGTCGCTGAAAACACGTATATAGAGAGAGTTATTTTAGAATCACTCTATATTTTAACATTTTTATAGATGAAATAACTTACATATAAACATGCAACCCACTTAAAGTCATTTTAGGACATATTTAATAAAATTATCTTTTGGTGGATAATGATCTTAAAAGCATACTGATCCACACTATTATTTCAATAACTGATTATTAAACAACAAACAGCTTTCAACGTTTTCAGTATGATTTATGCAATGTCTTTATTATTTTTTTTCATATCTATACAAAAAATCTCTTCATAATGCAAAGCAAAAAGTTCTGTTATTAATTTAGATCTCTTTAGAACTGATAAACTAACGAATTATTTTGAAATGTTGACGATTTTCTATAGTGAAATACTTTGTTTTTACAGGATCGTCATGCTTATAAAAATGCAATGCCAGTACTGGATGATCAACAAGATTGGCAACTCTTGCATGGTTATGAAAACGACACTCATACTGTTCTTCAATTTAGTAGGAAAATTGATACTTGTGACGAGCAAGATTTAGCTATAACGGTGAGAAAATTTGAGTTCATTTAAAATTTCAGAGAGTATGATTTCAGTCAGAATGTATGTAGCATGTTGAATTTGGTAATAATCATATTATTTTGCTCAAAATATGGAAGTGTGATTATCTATACTACTCTACTAACAAAGAAGTGTGTGTGTGTGTGTGTGTGTGTGTGTGTGTGTGTGTGTGTGTGTGTGTGTGTGTGTGTGTGTGTGTGTGTGTGTGTGTGTGTGTGTGTATGCGTGCGTGATATGATTTGATTTCATAATATTTTTGGATATATGATCAATATATCCAAAAAATATTATCTGCTTGAATCAGCAGAAGAAAGTTTTCCAAAAATAAATTGATCAATCGAAAAATTCTTCTTGAAAGTTAAATCTTTTTCGAATCTCTAATTAAAAAATACCTTTCTCTTTGGAATTCCCGCCTTAGCCCTTAACTCATTCATGTGGATTTCTTGGAAAAATACTGAAGTATAAGTTCCTAAACCATTGTATATACCACCAGCTATATATGTCACTAGTTCAAAAAAAAATATTTAATTTGATTCTACTCCTTTTGAGACTAGATAAGTATTATAATCATCAAACTTTCTCTAACAATTTGTGAACGTTGAACTAGTTTTCGTATAATTTCTCATAGATAAAATCTTTCTTCAAGAATTCTTGCATTCTTTAAATTATCTTTCTATAAACGTATAATTTTTTTTATCTCTGATAATATGAAATATTTTCTTGAAAGGAAACTTAAAAAAATTAACTACAATATAAAGAAGAAAATATAAAATTTATAATATCTAAATTTATTTTGGGTAGAAATTTTTCAAGGTGGCATATCATGCAGATTCTTTTATATATATATATATATAATGATACTTTAAAATCTTAATTTAATCTAAATTAATTTCCAAAGCTTTATCTTAATTTAGCCCATAGTAATTTCATTCTCTTATTTCCTGATCCAATTCCACTTTCTCTACTTAATTAACTCAAAAGAAGCTTTATAAAATTGCTGAATTGGCTAAACGCCAACACTATCACACGCTCTGCGTGAAGTTATAAAATACCGCTGACTTGACATATTCTTCGAAAAGATCTCTGTGTTTCCCTTGCTTTTTGATTGACACGCCATGGAAATCCCAATTAAAACATCACACTATATAAGACAGGGATAATTTGTTTCTCCCTCTTTTTACACCACTTCTTGACTAATCTGTTGCAGTGAGCGGACGTGCTTGTCCGCGCCGCACACATGCCTGCCTGCTTCCCGGGAGAGAAAATAAAGCGAACCTTAAAACTTCAAAGAGTCTTTCTGTCTTCGAAACTGCATTCTGCTTCAAACAAAATAATGCTTATATATATATATATATATATATATATATATATATATATATATATATATATATATATATATATATATATATATATATATATATATATATATATATATATATATATATATATATATATATATATATAATATTGAAAAAAATACAACATTTAAAAAAATACAACATTTAAAAAAAAAGTCGTATATAGAATAGTCATTACTTTGTTGATTTTTACTGTGAAATTAAGAGGAAATATAAATCTGGTTTTCGATATTACTGTCAGCGCATTCGAGTCATGATAACTAGAGAGTAACGCGGAGTAACTTAAACGTTAAGAATATGAAGCAAAAAGAGGACAAAAAACCCGGTTCGTGGCGTCTTAGATGTTCGGAAAGGAAACTTCCCATTCTTGGGGAGCACCGCAGGAACTATATTAAAGAATTGCTTGGGCAGCAATTTAAATTAGTTGAAGTTACCATTGCGACATACCGAGAGTAAATGGGAAACCACTGCAACTTATTAAGTTAAAATGTTTTTAAATTTGAATTTAAGTTGGGAAGAAATAATTTTATGAACGCAGTTGTTCTGTTTCTCTTAACTCTAAAACTATTCCTTGATAAAATAGAAGATTAACGCATCATACCTCAGATAGTTCCTTTTCAATGATTTAGTTGGTTAGATTCATATGGCGGAAGCAACAATTTACATGTTGAAAAGGCTTGCTATTTTCAAAACGTTTCAAATATTATATAATTCGCAATACGCATTCTTTTCTTTATTGAAAATCTCAAAGCAAGACGGCCTCTGTAAACAGGATGAGTTCCTTAAAATTTTACATTATGTTTTTAGTTCGCATTCCATTATTTTGTAACTGCTGTTGACATCTTAAAGCTTTGTCTGTTTTACTGTAATTTTTTAATTTCTACTTAAGTCACACTATTCAACTATGAATTTTTTAATGATTTGTTTTCTTTTTGCATTATATAGATATTCGAGTGCGATTTAGTATACTAGTAGTAACAGAGTTATCAAAAGAATTGATATGTTTCTATTGCATGAAAGGATTCAACGTTTTTTAAAATTCATCTTAGTGAATAGGGAATCTCTAATTTATACTTAAGTCACAATACTCAACTCTTCCTTTAAGGTTCAGGAAGACAAAAGATCATAAAATTCAAATAAATCTTATTTATTAAGATAGCAGGTAAAATATGAGTGTTTAAGAATTCATTCACGTTCAAGTTACCAATGGAAGGCTTTAAGAGCTACCCTGATAGTTGAGTGATCGTGAAGTATAATGTCGCTTCTAGGATCTAAAGGTATTCCACTAATTTACATGAAATAAGATTGATAAAAAAATTAATATCTCCTTTTTTGCATATAACACAAGAGCGTCCGGGATTTCGATTACCCTTAAACGTCCGCCGGTATCGTTTCGACACCGTGATATAAAATATATAAAATAATTGTAATAACTAAATAATTGCAGGACTTCTGCTCAGTTGGGTTTAGTTTTAAGACTTTTTAATATTATTTCATGTAATTATCATATATTTTGACCCTTTATATCATAAAAACCTGTAACAAAACAAATTACTTAATCTTGTAAAATGAAATAAAACAATAATATTCATAAATATTAGTATAATGAGCAAAATCATAATTAATAATCATAAGTTTTTTAATCATTATTTATCGTTTTTATGCGTAATTTTTTGTACAACCTCGTTTGCAATGGATACAGTGATATTCAATTTTTCCCAATACCAAGCGATAAATAATCCAAGAGTTGATTGCTGTAAGGTCGCATTTCGTGCCGCAAATCTGCCAGAAACATTACCATTATGCGGTATCCATTCTGTGCCATCCCTAGCGACATATATTGTATATCAGAATATTATCAATTTCATCTGCACTTTCTTCAGATTTTTCGTAGTCACTTCCACGCAATCTTATGTCTTCATCGGAATTTAAATTAGAACAAGACAGCTCACCACCATCCGATTCATTCTCAGAAAGCTCTCGCAACAAATTAGCAATTTCATCAGGGCTAAGACTTTTTTTACGGGCCATCGTTTCAGGAAGTCTGCTCTGCAAAAGGTTCGAAAATCGAATGAAATTTTTTTTAATGAACAGATAAGCAAATGCTGTGTAACGAAACACTTAGACACAACATTTTTAGAATAATTGATTCATTTCCGCTGTGAACACAATAACACTGTATTCGAGGTCTACCAAATGCGCGATAGTACTTTGGGAAATTTGTTTTACTTAAGTGAACTATCGTTTGTTGAACTACAGCTATTTATAATGATAAACTGCCTTGGTGTCGAAAGGACATTCTACGTATGTTTAGCTGTAAAATCTTTCCTAATTAACCTAAAACCACAAAACTTTTTCTGTGTAATCGCCATGAAAAAGGATTAAAAGTCACGAAAAATTTTCAAATTCACTGCTAAATGCGGAAAGGAGAACAAACTAAACCGACTCCTGTGTCCAAACGACACTGATGGACGTTCTAATGATAAAAGTTCTCCAAAATATAAAACAATGAGTTTCTTGAAACTTTGAGAACTTAAACGCTTGAAATATGTTTTCGATTTTCCTACAGAGGAGCTCTTAGAAAATTAAGTGAGATGTTATTTTGAAAAAGATATATTTAATCTCAGATGTTTATAAAGATTGCATGCTCATGTTTCTATGCTTAAGACATAAATAAGAATAGAAGCTTATAATTTCAGACATTAAATCAATGCAAATTTATAACGTATTATTTTTAATAAATTATCTTATTATTAAATTATTTAAAGAATCTATTTAAAAAATTTCATTCGAAAGAAAATGGAAAAAAAATTAAACTTGAGTGCATTTTATTACTTTATGAATTTTGCAGTTGTTTATAATAACAAAATTTTTTCTTGTTATATTATCTTACATTTGACTTTTTGCCCTCTTAGGATTATTCAACATAAATAACGAATAAATAGTTTTCATTTGAGTAATATTATATATATATATATGAAAACTGCCTAGTAGAAAGTTTAAAACTTCAATCTAATTTTGAAGGAATTCTTTTGCAAATTCAGTTTTTTTTAATTGAAAATCAAATTTATAATATATCTCGCATACTTCTAAAGTTTTCGTACTTTTTTAAATCTTCTAGAATGAGCCCATAATTACCTAATCTCATTTTAATAAATTTTAAATAAACCCACTTTTTAAGTTCCGTACTTATGAAATTAATATTATACATTACAAGAAAATCAGAAATAAAAATTTTTATTTAAAATTTTCTGAATCTTTTCCAAAATAAGCAAATGGAAAATATTTAATATTTTTGAAGGCCTTTAATATTCTTTAAAAGTATTTAATATTCTTGAAAGTCTTGAATTCTCTAAATAAATAAATATCAAATGAGGTAGTAAACGAATCTATTTTTTATGTTGGTATTTCAACAATATCTCTGTCGCTCGTCTTCTGCCCATAAAAGTTACCTAAGCGATGATCAAGATCAAAGTAAAAGCGCTTAGATCCTCATAGTTTCACATCAAACTGTATTATTAAAAAAAAAAAAAATATGTCGGTGAAAGAAGTAAACGGTCCATTACAGGGTTTTAGAGGTAGTTCCCTCCTCTCCTTTTTTTTATGCGAAGTGTGTCTCTAAAACCCTGTAATGGACCGTTTACTTCTTTCACCGACATATTTTTTTTTTTTTTAATAACACAGTTTGATGTGAAACTATGAGGATCTAAGCGCTTTTACTTTGATCTTGATCATCGCTTAGGTAACTTTTATGGGCAGAAGACGAGCGACAGAGATATTGTTGAAATACCAACATAAAAAATAGATTCGTTTACTACCTCATTTGATATTTATTTATTTAGAGAATTCAAGACTTTCAAGAATATTAAATACTTTTAAAGAATATTAAAGGCCTTCAAAAATATTAAATATTTTCCATTTGCTTATTTTGGAAAAGATTCAGAAAATTTTAAATAAAAAGTTTTATTTCTGATTTTCTTGTAATGTATAATATTAATTTCATAAAACGACAAAGAAAAGAGAGTAATTCGTCAAAAGTGGAAGGAGAAAAGCTTCTTTTTTGTGTTTTTGTCTCCATATGTTTATAACGTATTTCTGATTGGATTCAAGCCGCTACCCAAAAATGTAATCGAAAAATGTATAATGTTATGCCTTTACAATTTTGCAGAAGATGCATCACATGCAAGGTGTCTCAAATTGTTATTAGTAGTTGAATGAAAATTAAGAAGATGGCAGAGATATTCACACTTTTTTGGAAAATGAGTTACCACCTAAATGTGTTTTTATATTTCCAGTATATTAAGACAGACAAGTATATACAATCTGGACTTTTCTGACTATTGTGTCATAGCTCATGCGTAGGTTCTAGGAATTTCGCTCATACTCTTTTAGTTGATTTTGGTACTACCCTTAAACATCAAAATGGCTTTCACCGGCCGCTGTTCATTTCATCTTATTCACATTAGATTTTTATTATAAATATGATTCATTTAAAACATCGTGACTAAAAATGGCTTTTGCGCCCTAAAATTCAAACCAAGCCCTTTAAACTGAAATAACTTCAAAAGGAATTCTTTAATTAAATATAACACCAGATCAAATGTTTCGAACAAAGATAGCTCATGCGTAGGAATTGTGGAATTGCAACATCCCCAATATTTTTTTTGTACAAATATAATCACTAATTTATTTAATTTTACGAATATTTACATCTATCAACAATTTAACAGCATTTTGTTTACAGCTTTCAATATTCGGAGAAATACAATAAAAAAGAGTACACCTTTCTTACCAGACAGAAAACTTTCATAAACTTTCTACTGCTGCGCAAGTGTAGAAAAGAAGCGCATGCTTCCGATCCACAGTTCTTGCTGTGAGAAAGATAGTCTGCGGGAAGAGTAAGTAATCTTGCCGCTGTGCAAGCGCAGGAACAAAGCGCATTCATTCCACACCGTCGTTCGTGAAAAAAGGCAGGTACCGTCCCGAAAACAGCACTTTCATCTCCAGAAATAATAGAAGCGAAGTTTAAAAAATATTTCTGCTGATAGGAAAAAAGTTTTCGAGAACCTGAAATTTGAATATAAATTTAAAAAAAAAATAAGGATAATTATTGATAAACAAATTTTAAAAATTCCATATTATAGAGTTTTTTGTAAATAAATAGGAAAGTAAACTTTTCACATGTATATTTATATAAATCTTGAAGTTTCAGAATTTTTTATTTCTCGGCCTCCCTTCTTTCTATCTGTGAGTAAGGAATGAAAGAAAATTAATCTAAAAACTTTTGAGGTTTAATTTTTAATTAAAATTAATTAAAAAGTAGTTATTTCTTCGTTAAAATTTATATTCACCAAGATAAAAGTCTTGTTATTTTTATTAACTAATAATTATATTATTAAAAATGAATTAGAAAAGGCAAATTTGAAGTTATGTCGAAAGATATTGCGTAATGGCGGATATATCACAACCCTCCCCTACGCATACATGCTTAACAGACACGAGCCGCCTCTGATTAAAAAGTCATGTAATTGGTTTTTAAAAATTTAAATGCTTGAAACAGATTATTAATTTTAGTTAACATTAAGGTTGATGTCAGATAATTTTGATGTCTTGCTAAACAAAATATGCGATTTACATTTAATGATACCAGTATTTTAAAGACATTTTAGTAGAAAACTTATTAATTGTGGCAAACTTTCATATCTTTCAGAATGACACAATCCGAGTAATTTATGCCTTTCACGATGCCGATTACTTATCGGATGAAATGTTCCTTTATCACGGGAAGGAGAGGAGAGGAGCGAAAAGTCTTATTCTTCTCCAGCCTGTCACCAAAAAAAATCAATTGCCGAACGATGTCAAGATCTGGAATATACGACTACCAAATGTAAGTGATTTTTTTTTCAAATGCCACGTCCTTTTCTGTTATTGTAATTTATTACTTCTTTTATTATAACTTGCCAAGACCATAAGCCAAGAGCCCGAGATAACGGGGAAACGTGCAGTCTCTCTGGGTGAGAGCATCTAGGTATTTTTTGAAAAAAGAAGTCTGATTTGCTCCAATATACGAAGCGTATTTTCTTTATAGAGAACTTTCAAAGAGAAATGGTGTTTCACTTGGAGGTACAGCAGGAAATCTTCCAAAAGTCAGCCTGGCCACTGCGAATTGTACTTGCTAAAACACGCGTAGAGTTACTTCTACAACTTTTTAAATAATGCTGGCATAGAGCGTAGTATGGAGATAAAGCTAAAACCTTTCCCGATTTATAATTCTTAGCCAAAGACGTGTTAACCCGTTAGACCAGTGGTACACTTGCATAACCTTATTTAATCAAAAAATAATGCGTAATATTTTCATAATATTGCTCACTGTTTGCAATCTTTTACAATGTCGGGAAAATATCATAAGAGCAATGCAGAGTATCGTGTGTTACTTCCGAAGTCTTTTAATATTCGTATTCTGTTGATAGAGCAAAATTACTATTTAATCCTGAATTTTCAAACATAGACATGACAAGAATCGCTATCTTATTATGAAGGAGGCATCTAATTCAATAAAAAATATAAATCCTTCAAAATTTATATTAATAAATATTTGTCTATGTATAGAGGGTAGCACAAAATGCATGGGTAAATCATAAAAAAAAAAGGTAGACTAAGAACGCAATAGCAAATATATTTTGTATTTGTTATTGCGCTCTTAGTTTAATATATGGGCACAAATGTCCTATTGAAACTGAAATACAAGAAATAGGCATGAAATGAAGCATAAATTGTTTCTTTACTGCATCGCTGGAAAATGTTTCTTCCATATAAGACTTTCTACAATTACTAAATATTGGATCCACCAACAGTAATACAAGCTTGAAAAGCTCGTTAGAAGTCATGGCGTGCATTTGTGGGTGGATTTTATTGAAATCGCTGCCGTTCGGATATTCGTCGATGAAGCACTTTTGGCATCTTTGAAATTGTACAACAATCACTCCATCAATGCTATTAAACATGCTTGTATTACTATTGTTGAATTCAATTTTGGAAAATTATTGTAAAAACTAACATGAAGAAACGCTTATTAACGATGGTGTTAGCAAGTAATTGTAGTGAGCTCTGTGTAATATTGTAAATATTGAATACCCTCAGATGTAATAACCTAGAATAAATATATATTTACACCCTTTAAATAAGATTATTAGTTGTTGCATCCCCCAAGTATGAGCTTATTGTGTTTAGGAATCAGGCACAGAATATCTAACAGTTGCATACCCGCTGGACATACTTCTGAGAAGTTTCTCACAGAATTAGTCTGGGAATTCAGTATTGGGAAATCAGTTGTCGAAATATCCGGAATAATCCCAAAATTTCCTCTCCCACAACTAGTGAGTTACCAACTACGATACCTCCAGCATCCATTTTCGTATTTCTGGAAAACATAAAAAGTAATTGCTATGTTTATTCCACTAGCGAGATCTGCTGGATGAATACATAATATTATTTTGACGCATATTTTTTGTCTTTGTGCCCCATAGCATCACTTATGCCCATATATTCCTATATAAAATTAGAGGCGGAGTTTTCCCCGAACTTTATCGCATATTTTCTAATTAAAATGCTATGCTCCTGCTCTCCGCATAAAAACTGAGAAATTTGAGCAAGACTATGAATGGCACGAGTGCTCAGATTTTGATTTTTAGATCGCCTTTATGAGCGTTTTATGCTTCGTAACATTGAAAAGAAAATCAAAGTAAGCATTTTGGAGGCCTTTTTTTACTAATAACTGAAATTGAAATTTGACATAGAACTACAATTTTTAGTAACGAAATCAAATATCAAATTCCATTTGCCTAGACTTAAGTTTATAAGTTATCCCATTTACATGCATGAAAATGAACAAATCGACAGACAACCAATCAACACATTGAAAGATTTGGCTCAAATATATCAAATACTTCTTTAAACTACTACACAGCTCAAAATTTTATTTATCCATCTCTTTGCTTTTTTTTCGCTATCGTATCTACTTGCATTCGGATAGGCAGACTGGCAAACTTCCTCTTAAGAGATACTGTTAAAAATTTTATAGAAATCTACAAATCTGGTGTAAAGACCACGTGCAAAATTTCATCCATTTAGCTCAAAGCATTTTTGAATTAATTTGTTCATAGACGGACAGATGCAATTTTTAAAAAAACGTGTTTTCGTACTCAGGGAAATCTGAAACATAACGATTCGTCAAAAGTTTGACTCCGACTTATTCCGATTATGACTCCGACTATTTCCGACTTATTCCGATTCACATTTCAAAATTGACATACCTCTATTCTTAATTTTATTTATATATAATGATTGGTTCATGGAAACCCATCAAGAAACGATCACAAAAAAAGACAAAACAGTCCCCACCTTGCTTTCCCTGCTTCTTCTCAGAGCAAAGCGTAAAGAAAAGGTGTCAATAAAAAGGATTTACTTGTATAGTTAAAAAGGAGTGAATTCATTTTTAGTGTTTATTTGTCAATTTTTTTGAAACTGATTTAGTTGGCTTTAATGTTTACTCAAAATGTATTTGTAATTTACATTTTATACCATTTTCATAAAGGCGAGACTCTTTCTCATTATTTTCTTCACTTTCAATTTGTATTTCATAAACTATTGCTGATACTTACTCAAACAATATCACAATTTTTGTAATCAGCTCGATATTTAAACAGCCACAGTTCCCGGATACACATCTTTTATGTCTAACAGCCACAGGATACAACAGCCACAGGATACAACAGCCACAGGATACACATCTTTTATGTCTAACATTTTTACCTAAATTGAATCACGCTCTTAAAATAGAAAATCTTCCAAGTATTTTAAAGTTGTTTCAAAATACTTCTCATTCAAACTGAGTTAAAGAACATAAAGTTTATTGAACCAGCAGGTTTCATCGTCTTAAGTGCAAGTCCAGGCACTTATTAAATTAACTACTACTCCGGATGACTCTCTTAACTTAATGTTGCTCTCTCAACAATTTTTTTTTTTTTTTTTTTTACCTTGCAGATAACTATTCCTGATGACACGGATACTACTTATTGGTGCAAAATCGTAAAGGCGCCACCCTTAAACAAAAAACACCATGTTATTCAGGTAAGTTAACGTTTTATTTATTTATTTTTTTATGCTGCTGCTATTCGTAATTATTTCGTTAATAGCGATCTGGTGGGTGAAAAAAAGTTTTGGATCAAGGATAAAATAATTAAATAAATTATTTAAATGTTCAGGGATATTTGTGGCACTATTATTCTTTGTGTTAGCGACTGGTTATTCAAGTAAGTCGGCTTTTTTCATATTGTTATTGTCGGCAATGATTTCACTAACAGTTATTTGGCTCATAAATAAGCTTTATACAAAAGGTAAAATAATTTGATGTGTTGATCAAATGTTCGTGAGTATTTTTGATAATATAGTTCTTTACGTAAAAAATTTTTAAAAAATTAATTTACGGAGTTTAAAATGCGATTCAGTACTCGGTTATCTTGATTGAATGGGCGTGATTATAATTTATGTCAGTCTTACATAAACTATGGGTCGTATTAATACTTGCATAGATTTTTTTCTTTTTTTTTCATTTTGATGTTCAACATTTGTAAGCAACAATATTTAAGAAAATTACTCTAACTTAAAATATCACATTGAAATTTTTGAAGTAATAATTTTTCATTGAATTTCCTTTTAACTGTCCTTCATTAATGCTCTCTTTTCTTATTTAGTTTACTTGAAATTTTTTTCATTTAAAAAAAGGATAATAGAAAAAAAAAGCTCAAGAAACTTGTTCTATGTCAATCAATAAACATTTATATATATTTTAAGTAACTCACCCTGATTAAACACACGATAATTACTTTATCTTTGTAGAGTCGCAAGGAATTTTAGTATCATGGCAAGTAAAAGCCCAATATTAAAGACGGAGTGAAAGCAGACAATTTTATATAATTTTTTTTCATTATATATTTTACAGTAAATGTGATTAATCCGGTGATTATTCATAATCAATCTTAAAGTTATTGGGGATTATGAATACTCACCGGTAATTATGCATTATCACTAGTTTATTACATTTACCGTAACATATATATTGCAATGTGTAGTTTCACATTATAGTTGATTTCCAAACATGAAATTAGTATACCATGTAAAAATAATTTAAATTGCCAGGCCTGTAAAATTTAATAAATTTTAAAAAAATACGTTGTAAAGTTTTTGATATATTTATGGATAAATTCAAGCAAGCAAAGATTAAATAATATTTCGAAAAAGGCAATAGTAATCTGAAATGTATATTTTATTTATTTATTAGATTTATGTAAATTCATGCATTTTTTAAATTAATATATAAGTGATGGGTGCATCAAAAATTTATAAAAGCTAAAAATTATCTTAATATAAAAAAAATCATTGTACCTATTTATATATATATGCAAACATATATCTTCGACACCTTTGCCTAATAAATGGGCTAAATTCCACCAATTTTTGCAAACTTATTATTTAATACATTAGGAAGAACGATGTCAACTTTCCTAAATGCAGTTAGTATTAAATGTTTAATTAATTAGAAATTGTTCAAAATGTTGCCGTTTTTCTGGAAGAAATTATTCCATAAGAAATATTTTTATACCATTTTAAAGTTCAACATTTAACATTTTCACTGCTACGATTTTTTTCCTTCGATTTTTATTTATTTTTCAAAATTTAACTGTTGAGTGGATGCTTGCGATTTTTAAATAAGAAAATTCAAGATTATTCTGTTGCTAGGCATCGGTGAGACTTTGAGCTACGCTACCTTTATATTTTGATATTTATGTTTTGTTTTTAGATATTGTTGGTAACGTTTTCATTGATTGTAAAAGAACTCTAAAATTTATTTCATTACCTATTCTTTTAAAATTTCGCTAATTGACTATAGACAAATAATATATAATAAAAATTATAATACTATTAATATATGCCATATATTAATACATAATGCTATTACCAATATATAATATATATACAACTAATACATGGTAATATCTTAGCGAGAAGATTTTACTACTTGTTAGGAAGAATGTTACTTCCGGATTTTGAAAAGAGTTTGGTACAATTTATACCCTCCTTTTAATTTAAAAAAAAAATAAATAAAAAACATTTGAGATGTTAAAAGACTTTTATGGATTATAATATTTTATACAAAAATAATTTTTACATGGAAAATATTAGACATGGAAATATTTTAATTCCAAGCTACGCCAGGTATATAGCTTAATTTTCCTCAGTTACTTCGGAATAAATTAACCTGTAGAAAATAGTTTATATCAATTTAAAATTCAAAACCTTTTTTAAATAGTGCAATTTTATTTTTGTATTAACTAAATGTTAATGGCTTAGAGAGAATAATAACTATCGGCAATTTTTAAAACGCGTGTAATTCAATTTATATGTTCATTTTAATTAAAAAATATTTGAGACGTTAAAAAGCTTTTGTGTATTATAATATTTTATACAAAAGTAGTTATAACATTGAAAATATAGACATGAAATTATTTTAATAACAAGTTATTCCAGATATATTACCTAATGAAATATATGCTCCATGTTTTATTTAGTAGAACTAGGCATCCCGCAGGGGGACATCGCGAATAAGTTGATGAGAATTTGCCGAATAAGTAAGCAGGTTCTCGATTCCCTGATGGGAATAATAATGACGCATAATTGAATTACCTCCCCTCTCATGGCGTGGGAAGAATTAGGCCATAACTGGTGATGGCCGTTAAGATTCAATTCCCAGTTTCCGAATATTATCGCCGCGATAAATATTAATCTTCTCCAGGTGCTAAAATTGGACGGCAATATCTCCGTTGAGATACCAAGTAGAGTCATACATATTTATTTATTCGTGAATTAATATTTATGTAAAGAATGAAGCAAAAGTATATAAAAGCGCAAAAAATCTTAGACAATTAAATCTGCATTATATGCATTAGCATAGCTAAGATAAATGGCATCAACACACACACACATTCACACATATCATTATATGATTTTTTTCGCTCCCAGGTATTATTAATGGATTAAGTTAGAATAACTGGCTCTTGAGTTATAATTTTTGTTTTTTCTCTCATTTCCTCATATTCAGCTTTGAACACACGTAAGTACACGTAAATACTATGCTTCCATACCGCCCCTACGTTTAGCACCCACGGTATCTAAATCCGTCTTACTCTCGCCTATTCATACTATTTCTACCTCATTGACTATATACTTTATCTATTAGAGCTGCACACATTTAGATAAATAGTAAATATATATATTTTTAATAAATATATATTTAACTTAATTATTTCTATTTGCGTTTTGAAGCAACACGGGAGTTAATTAGTGATGAAACTCACGATCCTGAACCTTGGTTAAATGAACAGAATAACACCTGATGTAAACTATATAAGAATTCATGAAATTTTAGTTAAGGATGTATTCAATTATTCTTAGTTCTTGCACTGACTAGCCGTTTTGTGTTCAGATCCATGAAAATTAAGCCGTATCTCATCAGATACCTTGTATCTTAATTTATCTTTTTCATTCCATAAGCTATGTATTAATAAATACTTTTACAAAATGACAACAATATTTTTAAAAAAACAGGCTTTGATCAGTATATTAAAAATGAGAAAATTATTTTTTCTATCAAAGTATAAAGATCAAAACAAAATCTTAACAGCCTTAAATACTAAAATAAATTGTAGAATACAGAATTTTAATCATATTTATAATTAAATTTTAATGATCATTCAAACTCTTTTTTTTGTACTGTGATATTAATTCTGGCGATCTTTCCCTAAATTATAAAGCGCTTCGCGCTTTAAAAAGTTTTATTTTCACCTTTGTATTTTTAATTATAAAAATATTTTATTTTTTAATGAGAATAATTAATAAAAATGTTTTTTAAACTTTTTATATATTTCTTAGTGTATTGTTTTAAAAAATCAAAAAAATTAACAATTTTTTTTAAAAAATTAGCATTATTGCTTTAATTAAAATTAATCTACTACAGAAAACTCACGATTATCTATTATCGGCTCTGAAGATTATACGGGGCTATTAATCTAAAAATGTTGCTGAAAAGTTTCACTCTCAAATAAAAAAAAAAAAGTGTTTTAACAGAATAAACAATAATTAATAAACGACTATCTTGCAAAAGAGTATACCAAAAAATTACTGTTCATGTAGTCATAATAGCATGTGAAACCATCCTACTGTAAATAAAGATTATTCAAAAGCATTTTCAGATTGGTTTGTATCCTTTTGCGGTTATTTTGCTGGTCATTTACAAAACTGATTTCTCCACGATTTCTGTGTCACTAAATTCCATAGGAATCGAGAATTAACTGTATTTAATAATTAAACTATCAAGATATAAAAATATAGTATTGTCATCGAGAACACACAGCTGAACAAAATTTCAGAACTCTAGTACATCAGAAAAAGGAATTTTAAAAATAATTATTAAATTCCGTCTTTAGAAACATAAATTAGCTTATTTTGTAGAATTTTGATGTAAATTTTGCCCATATATCCTTTTAGAATATCTTTTCTTGATACATCCAATTGTTGTGTGCAAACACATCACACAGTAAAATATAGAAATATTTCGCCGCATCAACTTGAACCATTTGCGACATCTGGTATTTTGTTACAAAACAACTCTCATATATCGCAGGTAATTTAAGGGCAGATACAGCTAACCTATAGAAGATTACGCATCCATTAAATTCTTTGGTAAATTTGTGAAATATATTCTTTCATTTTGAACTATCAAAATTATTACTAACTAATGAAATAATTTAATATGAAGGATTAATCATCTAACCACAGATCTAAAGTATAAAAAATATTCTTTTCCTAGTATAGATATCACTAGAAGAAGCAATATATTGTCATATTATATCCTTTATTAAATCATGAAAGGTGTGGACACCTATCAATTACTTTTAATCCACCAGAAGCCTGTCTTCCTTCATTTTAAAATAATTGTCCAGAGCACTTTGTTTGTCAAGGACCGTAATGCGTAATTGACAGCGATCTTAACGAGATTCATTTTAATATATCATATTCCCGCCAAATCACGTCAAAATTATCCGTGATATCAGAGAGATTCAATTTTAAATTGGCTAATCTAAATCCAATACGTCTTCTTTAGGAGATCGTTTTTCCTGCAGCCACTTTCATTACTTCGCCACGTGCTCAATCTTTTGAATTACAGAGGACGCAATGTAAGTGAATCAAACGAGACTCCATTTACGAAACAGCTGCCTCGTTTTTCTTTCGAAAAAAAAAGTGCTTCTTTCTGGGAAAAGTCTTTTCTTTATTGAAAATTAGTGATATTGTTTCACTGTCCTTCAGTAGTTTTTTTTCTTCCCCCCCCTCCACTTTTTTTTTTTTCGCCGACATTCAAATTGAAAAAGTTTGTTCTACGTTTGGTAATTTTTATATTAAAGTCGACGCTACTTATTACGCTCCGTTTTTGAGTACTCCATACCTATCAAGGTATTTCAATTTATATATCGTTTGAAATACATTACTTCATTTATTTTGAGCAGTAATTTTAAATAGATAAAAAAAATCTGCAAAAAGGCATTAAATATAAATGGGTTCTGAGTATTGAAAATGGACTATTTCTTCGTGTGTTCTGTTTTTTATTCCTTTTAAAATTATACACTCTCTTGTCTGTGAAAAAGGGAATGAAATGCATGGAAATAAAACGATGTGTTAAATATGAAAGTATTTAGCGCATATATAATGATTTATTTTTAAGATAAGCACAACGGCTTAATTTGTTATTTCTCTTCTTTTCATATCTGAGGCTTTGAAAATTTATGTTGAAAAATAAATTTTATCAAAAAAAAGTTTAAATAAACAAATCATCTAATCAAAAGAGGGGTTATTTTCTCATAAATTATGTCTATTCTCTTTCTGAAAATCATAAATCACTACTGCCCTCGCTTTAAATATAATATCGCTCTCAGTTAACTGAAACAGACAAAAAAAATTTGTTACGTTGAAAGGAATAGCGCAGGGTGCAATAAGTCAAGCATTGCGACATTTTTATTTTTTTTTTAAGCTTCAGCGTCGAATTTTAATCTGATGCGTGTGACCAGTTCTGCACTTGCTGTTTTTATGGATTGGATTCACAGACGCTATAGGTTTCCTTTTATTATCATTTTATTTGCGCATCGTCACGCTGTTGTTATTAGTTGCTGATATGCATCCATTACTT
The DNA here is from genome assembly GCF_947563725.1 of Argiope bruennichi. Taxonomy (NCBI): domain Eukaryota; kingdom Metazoa; phylum Arthropoda; class Arachnida; order Araneae; family Araneidae; genus Argiope; species Argiope bruennichi. Next base: position 115,414,154 of record NC_079163.1, on the reverse strand, counting down.
TTTGATAGGTTAAATCAGATTAAAGTCCTATAGAGAAGATATACTAAATAAACTATGATGTTTTGGCATTGAAAAAATGATTCAAAATGATAAAGTCACTAAATTCCAGCAAACCGATGAGAAGTAACAATTGTTCGTATATTTTTTATAAAAGAATTATTAAGCAGATTTTCGTTCAACAAATATTTTATAGAATAACATCATAAGCATTTTCTTTCAAAAACCGGATAATCACACTTGATCTTCCATAAGATAATTTTGAGCTCATTTTTGTTGTCCTCAAGAAAAAAAATGAAAAGAAAGCCTTAAATATCATTCCACTAAATAAATAATCTGTCAAAAACCTGTATAGAGTTTATTGGATAATTTTATTTCATAGCTATGCGAGGGCTATATTGGGACAGATTACTCTGATAAGATGATGATTCCAAATCTCCAAGCTTTCATATCAAACCTACACGATCAGGTTCAAATGCACTATGGCGGATTTAACGTCCAATGTGCCAAAATACGCGATGAATTTTCGGAGGAACCTAATCTTGAACCTCGATGAAGAGGCCAGTGTGGTCTCATTTTATTTTTGAAAAGACCACCATGGCTTTTTAAAAAGTTGGAATAAAATGTCTTACGATAAGTAAGAAGCTGAGAATTTTGTTGTTATGACAAGGATTAAGAGAAGTTGATATAAGAGAAGAATATTGATTGGATACAAGAGAAGTGTGACATCTTCGATTGATCAAAGAGAACTTCAGTACATTAATATGTCAGAAGTCTGACTTAGCTCTTATATTGGGAGGAGAAGAACTAATTTGCCTCCTGAAGGATTTTCAGGCAAAGCGTGCTTTACTTTTGTTAACGCTAAGATGAAAAGCGTAAAGCCCTGCAAAAGCTAACTCTATCGAAGCGCGCACTTCGTTGCTACAGCACACTTTGATTTATCAATTTTTGAACAAAAGTTGTTATGAGCGCAGTCTAGAGATATAGCTTACGCACTAAGCCATTGGTGGGAGAACTTTAATAATGATAAATGATTTAATTTCTCCCTCAGATTAATGTTTCTCTTTTGTTCTTCCGTTAAAAAGAGAAAAAAAATGAAAATATAGATAAAATAGCTGCACATTGAGATCACTTGAATTTTTGTAAAAGATATTTCTGGTCTTAACCTTTTAAAAGAAAAATATTATGCTCGAATCTACAATTTAGAACATCCAAGATTTGGTTACTCACCCTTTTGCTGAGATGTTGTCTTAATCTTATGAAACAGTCGTTATTACGCCATCTCAAAATAAATCTTGTGACTTTTATCTTTCTAAACTTTTAAAAAATATCTTTTTTAGGCATTTACACACAATTCTACGAAAGCTGCTTTATGAGATCTTTTCATAGTACAAAATTGAAATTTTGAAATTCTGTGTTGATTTATCCTATTCTATACTCTAGTTTAATCAATTACATCCTAATAATTTATATATTATCATATATGGGCCATCTAAAAACATTTTTCTTTATTACTTTCTTATTTTATCATAGGTATTTAAATTAATTAAAAGGGGAAAGAGAGAAAATAATTGTCATTTTTTTTATTAATGCCGCAACAATATATTTTTCATTTGAGAAATACTTATCCTTTCACACTGATGCACTGTCCAGTCAAAAGAGAAATAAAGCTAAAGAACTACTTAATGTAGAGTGCATTCAGGAAACCCAAAATGATTTTGAACTATTGTGTTTTCGAGCTATTATATAATTTAAGGAAGATGTTTTTTACCACTGTACTATATAGATGATGTAATAAAAATTTGTTTTGCTCTAAGCAAATTAAAATATATATATATAAACATATAAGAACTGCACTATATAGATGATATAATAAAAATTTGTTTTGCTCTAAGCAAATTAAAAAATATATATATAAACATATAAGATAATAAATCATATAAAAGAAAAACTTCATTTCTTTTCTAAGAAACCAAGCGAAATTACTTTTATGAACATATACTTTAACATTAAAGCAACAGGTTGTTGTTCTGAAAAGAGAACTCATTTGTCATATGTCTAACCATCGTCAGCCATTAATTATTTTCGTGTAAACCAATCATTCATAAAGAAATCCTGGTTTTAAAATACTAAATTTTGAACAACGAGCAAATATTTTTGGAAGTCCTCATCATTTACTCATAAATTCTACTATCTCCCTGCGGGTTTTTTCTTTCCCGCTCTTCTAGAAAACGACGAGGAAGAGCTTATTTTTAAAAATATATCCACTATACTCTAAAGTAGCATGTTGTTATTCGGGAAGAGGAAACGATTTTTCATACATCTAAATACCATCAGCTATTAATTATTTTCGTGTAATTCAATCATTTGCAAAACATTCCGAGATGCTCAAATGCTGAATTTTAAGCTACCGTCGGATATTTTTAAGGATCAGCATTATTACTGATTTCTGCTGTCTTCTTAAGGTTGTTTTTGTCGAAAGCAAACGATCTCAAGGTCAAAAGGATCATTGCACCTTAATGGACTCTTGAGACTCGAAAGATTGAAAAATAAGAGTAAACTTGTTTTTTACTAAACATCTATCTCTCGGTCGGCGACAGCCGATGTGGTTACTGGGCGTAAAACGTTACGCGGCAGTAGAACCTTCTCTTTTTATTAGCAACCACTCTATTATCTGGGGAACATTCCGAAGGCTATTCGGACAGACTATTTAATGTCTCGTGCTATTGCAGACTCGCATTTTTGTTAAATTGATTTAGGGTAGACAACTTGTAGAATGGGTTGAGATTTCTTTTTTCCCGTATATGATTGTAGGGTTTCGATAATTATAGTTTCGAAATCTGAACTATTTTAATGACTAAACATTTGACGGTTTTCTAAAGATTTTAGATTCTTTGAAATGGATAGGTCACTTTGAGATCAAGCAACTCTTGATGTACTTGAGTGATGTGTGGAAGTTTATGTATATATTTTTTAATCTAAATTTTTAATTGAAATAACTTTACTGAGAGACTGTCGGCATGGTCCAAAAAATAAAATGATCTCGCGTTTTTTTTTTTTTTTTCAAATTTGCATCTTTGCTTAGTTCAGTTAGGATAGATTATATGTGGGATGATTAAGATTTCTTTTTTCATTAATGATTGTGGGATTTTAATAATTGTAAAAATATTTTTTTATTTCTATAATGATTTTAATTTTTTTTTTTTTTAATCAATAGAGTATTTTGGAGAGAATTAACTCTTGATATACTTCAGTGATGTGTAGAGGTTTTTGGCTTTTTTTAAATAATCTTACCGAAAAAATATCGGCATGATATAAAACATGGAATAATATCGGGTTTTTTCAGACTTGCATCCTCACTAAATCAAATTAGAGTAGATAATATGGTATAGTTCGGGAATTATTTTTAAAGAATAATGATTAGAATTTTGTAAATTTTTATTTCGAAATTTGAACTTAATTTAATGAACAAAACAATTAAGGTTTTTTTAATATTTTAAATTCCTCTAAGTTTTTCTGAAAAGTTTCTTTTATCAAAGCGGCTTTTGATGATCGATGTAAGGAAGTTTTTTTTTTATAATTAAAAAAATGGAAGAGATTTTACATAGAGAAAATCAATGTGAACTGAAAGATGGGATGATCTCGCATTATTTTCAAAATTCCATCCTCCCTGAATTGAGGTAAATTATATAACTTGTGGCATAAATGTCATTTCTTTTTCACCAAATTATAACAAAACTTTCAGGTTTTTTTTTTTTTTTTTTTTTTTTTGAAATTTTAACCAAATTTAACAAACAAAAAGTTGACAGTTTCCTCAAGACTTTTTATTCCTTGAAGTGCATAGATCATTTTAAGGTGAAGAAACTCTTGATGAGGGACATAAGGAAGTTTAATTTTTTCTTATTGTTAAAAAAATCGAAACGGCTTTACAGAGAGTCGGCGAAAAAACTTTAAATAGCGGCGAAACAACACTAAAAATTGAAAAAACTTTACAGTCCGCATGAGCTGACAAATGGGATAATCATGTGTTTTTTTAACTTGCATCCGCGCTAAATTGAGTTATCATAGATTTCTGTTTTCATTGTTGTTTTGAATTCTGGACTATTTAATATCTAAATATTTGTTGGCTTTTCTAAATATTTTAAATTTTAAAAATAAATAGATCATGTTGCGGCGAAACAGTCTTAGCATATTTGAGTGACTCTTAGAAGCTTTTTTTTTAAAAAAATCTACTTAGGCAGGACTCTCAAAATAAACTTGCAGTAAAATCTCTGTATTGTTTGACGGATGGGATGACCGAAACTTTTTTATACCTGCATTTTTATAAAATTCACTTGGAAAATATAAAGTGTTAAATTCTTGAGACTTCTTCCTCTCTTTATGATTATTTATATTTCTCTCTTTATGATTACCTCCAGTAATTATTAGTTTGATTTTTTAAGAAACTAACGACCAAAAAAAAGCAATCATTATGAAATTAAATTAAAAGTAAGTATTTCCTGAATCAAAACTTATAAAAGGTACATAGTATTTAGAGAGTGCTAATGCTGCTACCTCTGAAACACAAATGAACTTAACCAAATTAGAAATAAATATTAAGTTTAAATGCAAAATTGGAACAAAAAAGAAAGAAAATGATGAATCCGGCCTGAAGACTTTTTCAAGGGTCAGGCAGGAATTCAAACCAGGGTTTTTTTTTTGTTTTTTTTGTGAGGGATCTGACTTTTATCCAAGTATTGACCCCTCGTGGCCCAAAAATCCCCAAAAAATTGAGGTTTTGAGATAAGAATTAATATCACAGAATCAAAGACAATACATTACACAATAATAAGCAAAATATCATTTCAAAATGCAAATCTAAGCAAGACCACAGCAAAATTGAATCAAACCAAACTACAATAAAAACCGTTAAATCATAAAACTAAAAAGCATCAATAAAATATCAAAGCAAAGAACATACCAATTGAAAGTAAAATATTCCAAAAACTTTTATGAAGAAAATAAACCTATCAGTGCAGACCACAACATTAAACTAAATTCAACTTTCCCTCTTTTAACCCTTTAAACGGCCATTTTTTCTAGTCATATTATGTTAAAATATTTTTAGGCTTGAAATTAGAATAAGGAAAGGGATTCATTTAATTTATTAGATAAATTTAATTTAATTTAATTTAATTAATTAATTTGGTTAATTAATAATTAAGTAACAAATCAAGACACATCATTTTGTGTGAGATAAAGAACTGAAGCATCTAAGTTTCTGTTTTACTAAAAAAATTTGTCAGAACTTATACCAACCTACATAATTTCATACAAAGATTGATAAATTGGGGGGAAGCATACTTCCCACGGCCCTAGAAAGGGTTAACTAAATACGCCTATAATACATGGGTAAAGTGCCTCTTCGTCATAAGAAATAAATTGAATGATTTCAGCACCATCTATTGAATCTATCTAAAAAAACCAAACAGTATAATCATTTTCTTTCTTTTTTGTTCCATTTTTGCATTTAAACTTAATATTTATTCTAATTGGGTTTGATTTCTTAACTAATTTAATGAATAAATATTTGCCTGTTTTTTAAAATACTTTATTATTCATTGAAACGCGAATCCGACAGGTAATTTCAAGTTGAAGCAAATCTTGATAAACAAATTGACTTCTGTGTAGAAACTATAGACAATATCATAACCAAATTTTGAGTATATATTTCTCAGAGTATACGATTTTGATTTCTGGAAAAAAAAAGAAAAAAAAACATATTTGAACTATTGAGACTATAAATCGAGACACTGTTGACAGAGGAGGCGGCAAATGTTCACCGACGGGGGGGAGAGATAAATCCGACAGAGGAGAAAGCACCATTTCTTTAATTGGCTTCAAAATAACTTATAACAATTAATTTTACATTTAATTAAAGAAAATTAAGTATTATTTAGATTTTATTGTTCAAATGATGATCCTTTCTCCCATTGTTGAAAATTTGCAAAGATATTTGAAAAAAAAAACGTGAGTTTCTTTTACTGGCCATCTAAAGATTGCCAATGTTTGAGTCAATTTTTAATGGGACTTTTGAGATTTAATTGCATTGATATCTATTTCTAGAAAAAAATACGGTTATATTTAATTCTAGAATATTCTATATAAATTGGAAACACAGGTTGCAACACTAAATCACTTAAATTTGTTGTAGCATAATCATGGAAATATTTAATCGAAGTTTAACGAAGAATACGCTTTTAATTATTTTGAATTTGATTCGAATTCGACACAGTTCTTAAACTTCGGGATCTTTTTTTAATACTTATAAAATGTTTCGGTTACAATAAAAATAAATTAATCGAACAAAACTCCAATAATTTATAAATGCCTAATATTGGATAATGATAACATAAGCAAAATAGTGCTTCATAAAATGAAATGATCAAATCTAAAAATTCATAAAACGTTTTCTTGGTTAGTTACTTTTCTTGAAAATGAACAATGCTTCTATAATATACAATTATATGAAAAGTATTCATACATAAGATACTATCGACGCAAGAAAAAACACTAAAAAAGAATTAATTAATTGTAAGTTTATTCTTATAAACTCCTTCCATTTCTGAAAGAAAGAAAAAAAAATTATCTTTGACAGCGGTATTCTGAAGAATATTAGAGCTCCCATCTTTTCAAGCTAGGAATTTTAGATGAAATAATTTCTCATGTATCATTCCTTTTTTTCACTCTCACTTCTTAAACCGGAGCTACCTGATTTTGTTGTATAAATTCGGGATGCTTCAAACTCGTGCGTCTTTTAGCGTAATTAGTGTCAAAGCATTCTTGAAAAGAGAATACATTCAAATTTGTATCGATTGCGCCATAATGATATGGCATTCTAAATAAATAAATGTACGCTCTTATCATGGAGGCTATAAAAAATGAATGTAGAAACTATATCCAAAAAGTTTTAGAAAAGATACTTTTCAGAAAACCGGAATAATTCATAAGAAAATATTCGATGTTTTCACCAAAAATTGATTTTTTCTCACCTACCTGAAATAATTTTCAAATAAGTGTTGCAATAAAGAGCAGAAATTTAGATGTTTCTAATCGGAGACGAATAAGCTCGCGCGCACAGACGAAAATTTATTATAATTCGGATACAAACAATATAAAATGAGGAACAGATACGATGATATTATTGTTTCTTAAGAAGGCTGGAGAAAATATCTTGTAAATTTATGTGTAAACTTATTTTTTTTATATAATGCCTATAAAAGTATGGAAAATATACAAAATAAATATTAAATTCTCCATATTAAGTCTAAATGTATACATATATGTGTATATTTAGACTTAAAAAAGAATGCATTTTATTCAAAAAGAAATAAATCTTGAATTTGAACTCCCCTACCTTGATTCTTTGGCCCGTGTTCTTATTGTTAAGTATTTTTTCCTCTTCAAAGCGATTCCAGGCTATATTCCTCCCCTAAAGTATAAATGTTTTCCCTTCAAAGGCACGCATAAATTTTTTCTTAACCTTTTCTCATGCAATGGCGAGTCTGGCTCACTCATTGAATTACTAAATTCTTAATTTTAAATCTACAATTAAGTGAAAGTATTAAGTTATTGAAAATACAAATATGACTTAAAAACGCCTCAATAACTCAAATACCTTTTTATTATTCTAGGAATTAAAATAATAATGTGTCATCTAATTAGGAAGTTAAGTGAATTCGTATGTCAAGGGGGTTAATGTTATGTATGTGTGTTCTTGAATAACTATTTTAATCATCATTTTAACCAAAGACCATAAAAAAATTGGGAGCCTTGAAATTATATAGTTTTTGCAGTGAAGAGTAATTGATAGAAAAAAATTAAGAAGAAAAGAAATATATATATATATATTCTGATTGCATAGTTATAATGTTGGAGGTAGAATTTGAAAACTTTTGGTGCTAATTTATTTAACAAGTTTAGTGCATATTATATTGTTATTAAGCTCTTTTAGTGTTGTTAAAAAGATACCACATCACAAATATTTATATTTGTTGTCAATTCTAATCGGTAATATTTCCTTAGTGAAATAATTGTAGCCTTATAAATAAGAATGCAAAAAGATATTTTATTGTTAAATAAACTTAATTTATAATTAGCAATTTACTTACTCTGGAGGAAAGAATACTTTTTAAATATAGTTTAACTATAAACCAAATTTTAGTCAGAGAATTCTGGTAATAAAGTGAAATAAACTTACAAATTCATTACCGAGAAAGTAACAACTGGATGAATAACATGACGATTCTTTTCCCGACTATTCATCGCTCTATTCATGTATAATAAAAAAAATGTTCTATTTGCCTAATAATTCCATTGACAAGTGATTGAAATAGTGGATGCAAACAATTTTTTTTTCCATAAACCACGATACCATCTTAGCCAAAAGATAAATAACAGGCGACAAAAATGTGACATCTTATTCACTTATCAGTTTGTTGATTAATCTGCTAAATATAGGGGAAATCATAAGTTGAATGAATGACATTTGAATAAGATATTTGAAAATCCACGGACTTAACGTCTTCAACATCCATCGCATTGAGTTCTTAGTCGGTCGACAAATAATTGTCGGCAAAATACGATATCTTATTCAGCAGCCACCTTGTCGGTTATACTGCCAAAAATAGTGCAAATTATAAGCTGAATGAACGACATTTGAATCAGATGTCTGAAAATCTGCGGATTTAACGTCGTCGAAACTTGACCAAAAATTATCGGCAAAATGCAACTTCTTATAGACTTACCACCTTATCGATTGTATTGCCAAATGTGTCGAACCGCTTAAACCGTTATTTGGATATTTCGATTGTTTAAAGTATATTAACTTTAAGATGGCTTTTAAATTATCGTATTCGTTAATGCCCAACTTTCTATAACCGTCTTGAAGTGGTAAAAACGTTTGCCGACGAAACTCTCACTCTCTCTCCAATTGCCCCCTTGCTAACGCCGCCTCTGACTGTTGTGGAAATAAGTTGTTTATTTCTGAAAACAATATCTGCATCAACTTTGCTTTTATGTGAAAATGAGAAGATATTAAATTCTTCATGCGGTACTACCATCATGTTCATTTGTTATTGCTTGTTCAACAACTACAGTCACAATTTTTTCTCTGTATTTCCATTCGGTTTATAGCTTCGTCCAGGTTTTATTGCTAAAGTCCTAACCTCTTCAAAACACAGAATCATCTATGGAAGATTTGTAACAGTAAAAGGACTACGGAATAAACTTTTTACCTGTCGAAATATTTTCAGGATGGCTGAAGCATTGCTATTTCACCAGTATAAAGAGTTTGACAAGAAACACTAGATATGGTAAAGTTAAAACATATATAATAACTAAAATTTAGTTAAATAAAATAAGTAAGGCCTGTATTCATTATATTGGCAAAAGAATTTCAAATATTTTCAATTTCATGCACACTTTTAGCATCACAGCAATATTTTATCCCATTGATCAAAATATAAACTTTTCTCTCTCTTTAAATATCGTAACCGTATATTGAAAAGAGTATGTAAGCAATATTTGATTGCTATCCGGCTGTAGATTCTGCCCAGAAGGTGTGTAAACACCTCCCCATAAAATTTGGATCGATATATATTTGTGAAGATCTTAGAAGGCATCTATTTTATTTAATGAAAAAAAAAACATTGAAAAGTTTCTAAGAAAAGTCTTGTTTATTTGAAAGTTATTTCAGATTATTTTCTTTTTTAATTTTTTTTATTTAAAAATGTTCATAAAATTGAAATATTGTTAATCCACTATAATTATCATTTAGTATAGAAGGGCAAAAATTGTTTTTGTTGATTTTTAATATCATGTTATATTTGGATTAAAATAACTGAATATGAGAAATTAGATTTTAAATACGCTTAAAGAAGTATACTTGAAAAAAATATGAGTATTTTAAACCAGCGGCAGTAAAATGATTTAATCTAGATATTCATAATCATCATTTGCCCAAAGTTTTAAACAGAATTCTTTTCAGACTTTTAGCTCAAATATAAAAAGATTCAATTTTAAATATATGGTATAAAACTATTTAACTGATTTTAAAATAATATTTAATTTTAATACATTAAAATGAGTAAAAATATTATTATTTTTAAATTAATAAACTTGTGCACTTATTCAAAATTCGTTTAGAATAGTTCTTCAGAACATAGCATAGTGCTTCATAAATTATGAGACCAACCTCCAAAACAGATCGCGTATTTGAATTTCCAGATAAAGGAAATATTTTAGAATGGTCTATTGTTTTTTTGTTTTAGCAGTCACATAAATAGTCGATTTATCTTCATTTGAAATTTTTCTTTGAAGTTTAAAAAAAATTCCCATAGAAACATATTTAGGTGATTTCTTTTTTATTTTTCCTTGATTTTTCTTTTAAAAAATATATTTTTTTCTTATTCACCTGCCCATTTGCAGTTTTAGGTCCGCAAAAGAGAAGAAGAAGAAAAAAAAAAAAAAAAACGTTCAAGCATTGAATCCTTGGATCCTACATATTTGCAACATTATTTACATGAGACTAGCATTATATCAAGATTTTGTGAGGAAATAAGCCGAACAAAAACTCTCGACTAAGACTATGAAAAAATCCCAAGAATAAAATTATTTCATTGAAACCCATTTTAGAATCCATTTATTCAACAAAATATTCAATATTTGCGATTGCCTCCAATTACTCAACTATATATGATTTACAGTTTCGAAACTTTAATCATCTTAAATTGTTCTAACTTTTTGTAATCACTTTTGTTTAATTTGATTCGTTTCACGTTTGAAAAGATAGAGATTTATAATCATTTTTGACACACTTTCTGAAAAATTAGGGATCTAAAATTTCCCACAGTTATATGTTCCCAAAGTCAAAGCAATATTTTAATATTTTCAGATATTAATTATCATCGATTAACGAAATAAAAATTTTCATTTCAACCAATAGCCATCTGATAGAAAATTTAAGAAAACATAAGTAACAAGATTCTATAATATTTATTGCAATAATAAATATTACAGAACCATAAATTAAACATTAAAAAGTAGGAAATAATAGAAATAATAAGTATTCAGGAAAACACACTTTTATTAGTGATCAAAAGGTTGAAAATAATATTTTATCAAAACTCTAGAAGTCAAAACAAAAAGCGTAAAAGTGTGGTGCGCTGAAAGCAATTCTATAAGAATATTAATCCGCAATAAAAAAAAAAGGAATTTGAAAAGGAAAAAGGAATTTATTAAAATTAAAATCTGCATATGACTGTGATAAGTCTCCTTGATCAAAAAAAGTAACAAGGCTTTAATCTTTTGCTCCAATATATAGTCTAAAAACTGCTAAATTGAGCAACAGATCAAAAGTGATCAAAAATTCATATAAATATTTCCATATATTTTTGATATAGCAATTTATGCAAGGTAATCAAGTTTCAAGAAATTAAGGTTGAATTTGTTAACTTAAATTAATTCTTCTAAGAGTTTTTACATGATCATCGCATGATATAGCCGTCCTAACTTAAAATATAATGAATGTGGAAAATGACTATTAAGTACCATGTTCAAACGCATGAATATTAATTAGCTATTTATTTTTCGTTACAAACATGTTTTCTTTCAATGATATAGGTAAAAGAAAACCGTTCGAAGATATTCTTCAGAAGCCAATCATACATGTTTCATTTAATAAAAAATAATATAAAGAAATTTTAAAAGCATGCTTCTATAAGCGCACTGAAAAAAAATTCCTTTTTTCAAAGATATGGGTGACAAAACAAAAACTGTTAAGGCTTGAGGTGCTAGTATTCTAATCAAATTAAACTAATAACATTTATAATACAGTTTAACATTTAATTAACGTTCAAAGATTTTTTTTTTCATTTTATTCTCAGTGTGGCTAAATTTCTGGATTATGTAATTTTCAGATGTCACACAATTGCAATTTTTTATTTGATTTTGAGATTTTCAATATGAAAAATGACTTTCTACAATTTTGTACAGTAATAAAAGCGTGCTTTTATAACTCTTTTATGTTCATCATTTCTAATTTTTTCTTTGGAACATTTCATAACTGATTTTTATAATCATTATGGAAGCTTGTAATCATTTATTCTAGAATTTACTATCAGATGCAGTCTCTCATACTAAATCAAAATTAAATAAAATTAACGATTAATTGAAAATAATTTTTTTTAAATAATAAAATATTACAATGTTGTGTAAAACGCACAACTGCACAGAATTTCAGCACTCTGGAACCTCAAGAAAAGAGGAAAAAATCGATAAAAGCATTCCATCGTTACAACAAATAAATCAAGTTAAAATAAAAGCATGTACTTGCAGTCTAACTTAAATTCAAAATGGAATGCCTTTTTCAAGATTTTCGATAACGATCTGAATTATTTTCGATTTCATAGCATAGTTTTCAAAAGATTCATTAAAGAAAACGTATTCTTTCAGATAATTTTCGTTGATTAAAATTACATTAACAACTATTGTTTAATAACAACATCATACGTTGCTGTATGCTATATCAAAAAGAGACAAGTATTGCTATGCTCAGTTCGTGATGATTTTTATCATGTTTCGAAAATCATCGTAATAGCATTCGTTCCTGAATGATCAAAACGAAACTTTCTCATTTCAATAAAAATTAAAAAACATAAATAGTTGATTAAATTTGCTTAGGCTTAACCAAAATCAATATTTTCTTTTCCGTTTTTGCGTATTAGTTTGTTTTATACTATATTTGAAATCTATGCTACAATGCCCTCACCTTCTTGACGTGTTATTTTCATTTCTCAGCAGCAATTTTTTCTACATTATGGAAATATCAAGCACATTCGTATAAAGTTTGAAAAGATTAAGACAAACAGTTTTAGCTATAAGAGGTTATAAATATTATAAATAGTTTTGAAAATATTAAACAGCATATAAAAAATCCTTTCAGACTTCTGTAATCGGTGGTGGTATTTTTAAATGAAGTACCGAAAATATTAAATCGGATTGTTACTTTATAAAAGTATCTTTTATTCTGACTTTGAAAACTTTTTATTAACTACTTTACTTTTTTTTTTCTAAGTTTCATTTTCCACACAAGAAATGACCTTTTACGCAATTTAAATTAACAAAATATTCTGAAATAATTTACCCTTCTTATTTTAAAGTAGAAATATAAATGTTATTTTTCAAACTTTTCAAAGTGTGGAATTTTTTATGGGCATGATTTTTACTCAATTATTAGTACATTTAAATTTTTAGATATATTTTTAAAATCAAACTTTGACACTTCTTATTTAAATCTTATTTTTAATTTCAAAGGTGGAGCCCCTAGTCTCCGAACAAAGTTTAAAGTATGTTCATCACATGGTGCTATATCGATGTCTGGGAGCTACAGCTAGAGAACTGGAACCTCATGTACATCATACAGGCCAGCCTTGCTATGCCCCTGACACACCACATACTTATATGAAATGTGAAAGTGTTTATGCAGCTTGGGGAATAGGCGGATTGGTAAGATTCATAGAATTATAAAAAAATGTTTAAGAAAATAAAAGGCATATCTACAGGGTGATATTAAATTACTCGATAATTCTGGACTAAAAAAACTTTTTACTTAGATAATTTTTGTAGATATTACTACAAGCTTTTTTTTTTTATTAAAAAGAACATAAAGAAGAATTTAATAGTTAAGGATTTTAACGTAAGAACTTTCAGAAATAATAAAATAACGCAGTCTAGTTTTGTTTTTTTTTAACTTTTTTGAGGTCATCTTTAATGTAACCAAAACTTTTTTATATTTTCTAATAAAATATTATACTGTTGCTCCAAAAGGCTTAGTACGGTATTTTAATAATGAAAACAGTTTTAGAAGAAATAATGTTTAATAATGTCAATATTTAACAGTAAAAAAATAATTTTCGGTTTAAGATGACGGTTTGGAAGGTATTCAAAAAGTATGGAAGTGATGTTAAACTATTTTTCAGCCCAAAGTTATCGATTATTTTCTTTTATATTGTTTATATTAGTAAGTACTCGTAGTGACCTCTAGTGAGGCTCTGGGAATTTATTTCAGTTCAAAATCGTATGTTAATTTAAATTCATTCTATATTTCTTAAAGTCAAAAATTAATATATTAATACTTCCTACATGTACTAATAATGAAGAAGAAAAAAAAATGTTCGACTGTTTTCAAGAATAATATATATTTACTGAATTTTATGACCGATCATTTAAAATTTTCACTGATTAATCACGTGCATAAACTTATCTACCGTCTTTTGATAGAAATTTTTTTCGTCCATTTATATAAAAAAAGGGTAATTCTGTTGCAAAATTTTCAAGCATTCTTATGTGATAATTTTATGTGCATTAACCTATTAATATCAAATTTTATTACAGATTATATGCTGAGAATTATATATATGTGCTATATATCAAAAATTATCCTTTCTATCATAAATTCCTTAAATGAAGCTAGTGACTTGAAATTATTTGCTATTTGAAATTATTTGCGTTAAAGTGGTATCATTTCACAAGTTTTCAATGACTATGGAAATTTATCATTGTAGTTAAATAGAAAATTTCCTAACAGCGTTTTTTAGAGAAGAATTGTTATTCGGACGCTTTCACAAACGATGACTCTATGGAATATAAGTGGAAGAAATTAAAACATTATCTTTTTTTATCATAAACTGTAATTCTCCATTGGTTTTTTACAATTGCACAGGTTTTTCAATAGAAATGGGCCAAAGCAGCAGCTGTACACGTTATAAATGAAAAAATTCATTTCAAAAGCAATGCAATAAATACCATTAAAGCTGAGGATTTGACCTTCGTACCTCCAGTATTTTCTTAGACAGATAAACCAATTTTTAATCCATAATCCAATATCTCTAAAATAATCTAATACTTCTAAATCTCTGAATTTTTTAAATTAGATGGAATCAATTATATAAAGTGTTTACTACATATGCTAATCAAATTTATTTATAAATCAAAGTGGAATTACAAAACTTTTAGCAGTTATAAGAGATTCAGTTTGGTAATGAACAGGCTTATTGCAAAATTCGTAATAAGGTAAGACCATTTAAGCGACGACAGCTTTCATTATTTTAAAATTCAAGTGAGAGAATCACTTTACGAAAAAGGAGGGGAAATATTATACAAAAACTTTTCTTATTTTCATTTTTTTACAGGCTGTAGTTATGCCAGAACGAGCTGGATTGCCACTTGGAGACAAACCTAATCTCTATTTTCTTTTGGAAGTTCATTACGATAACAGCGAATATCATTCAGGTAAAAAACATTTTATCATATTTTTAGTTTTAATATGATATTGTTTAAATGCTAAAAAAACTAGTAAACAAATTAGGAAGAAAAGAAAAGTGCTGTACACATCATTATCTTTCGTTTTTAGCTGAGATTTATAAGCAAATTGTTCAGTTATTGGTTCTATTACAATTATCGGTTCGTTTTACTCTCGTGAGAAAACAAATCTATAAAAAGAATCTCAGGGGAAATTTTTTCAGCTGAATGCTTTGTAAATACACAGCTGCTGTTTCCGTTTTCATTACTATCTCATTCGAATAAAGATTCATCGATACGACTTATAATCGATACATAACAAGTTAGAATTTATTTTTTTTAATAAAAATACCATTCAGAACAGATTGTTAATCTCTAGAATTAAAGAAAAAATCTGCAATTTGACAGAAAATTTGGTTTTAGAAGGTTCTAAAAATATTGGAATTCAAACTACTGAAAAACAATCTAGCAATTCCTTCGTTTTATCATCTTCCATTTGTATTCCAGCCATTATCTTTGAACCGATCAATTCGAAAAAACTGAAATAACCCATGTACTTAGTTTATGTAATTTTTATGTATATACAAACTTACCTATGCTGTTTCCTCATTTGTGCCTGATCAGTTAACAAAGCGAATGAAAAATCTTGCTTTCAAGCTCAAAAATAAATCTAAAAATATTAAATCAAAAGGAAAGGAAAGTAATAAGAACTGTTTAAATATTTTTATTATTTTTTTTACTGCAGTGATTGTCGTGGTTTTATTCAAGCCGCATAATCGTCTTATGGAACTTTTTACTGATATTTGGTCGATAGCTTAAAACTTTTATATATTTATAAACATTAAACATTAATGGGTATTTCTACAGAAGCTAAGAATGGAAGCATAATCTGATTAAATTTTTCTATACGATTGACTCATAAACATTGACAATTATATGGATACCAATCAGGAATAAGATTTTTCTGTTATAGAACATTAAGAATAGGATTCCTATACATTACAGTTTTTAATATTTATTTAAAAAATTTAGTAACTGATTTTTGACCATATATTTTTTTATTTTATTCAGCTATTTTGTGACAAAGTTTGATAAGGCACCTGATTGAAATAATCAGAGTGAACGATGCTACAGTTTTTTAGCAATCCCATTTAACACGTGAACATCTTAAAACAAAGTTGATATTATTTTAAAACTCAATGAAGAAATGATAAATTAACTGGATTTTGCATCACAAAAACCAGATTTGGTTTTGTTTTGGCAATGCATTTGTTAAAATTTGTCTATTTAAATTCGACAGCAGTATCACTAACTAACATTTTTGAATAATTAATATTGTTAGTGTAATAGTAAATAATAATATTGGTAAAACTAAATAAGTATAGAAAGAAAACACTTCTAGTGAGAATTGTCAAATTTACCTAATGATTGCTTTTCTTTTTTCAGGATTTGTTGATCAATCAGGATTTAAAGTTTATTACACTCCAAATTTGCGTCGATATGATGCTATGACTCTCATGATTGGAGCCTCCGTAGATCCTTGCATAGTAATTCCGCCAGGTCGACGGAAATTTACCATAGCTGGGCATGCAGACCCTCGTTGTCTTGGGCCGGTAAATTTTAGCCATTTTACATTATATTAACAAATTGAGAATATTTAGTTTTTAATTAAATGAAGTAGTTAATATTCAGTCGGGTATTCATCTCTTTTTCGAAATCAATGAGAATATAAGGCACTTTTCAGGACCTGCGTTTTATAGTCATCTTAATCTTAATCTTCTTTAATTTTTTTGGACTTTTGTGCTGAATATATATATATATATATATATATATATATATATATATATATATATATATATATATATATATATATATATATAGAATGTTAATGTACGTTAATGCATCATTTTAAATTATTAAATGGGATAGTACTAGTTCAAAGGACAATTTAAAAAATAAATATTCTTTAAATTTTGGTATTTAATTTAATTACATCTTCTATACAAATCAATCAAAAATAAGATGAAAAATAAAAAAAGGCATCACTAAATAAAACCAATTTACAGTGAAATAAACGATAGACTATATTTTACAAAAACAAAAATGGTAAAATGAATTTACATTTTATGCACTTTTATTTTGACAGTAATCCGATATAAATTTTGCATTTGCTTTTTAAGCAAAAGCTGGTACATCATTCATGGTTCTGCGTTATCAAATTATTGATGCATTTAGCATTAATTATTCAACAATAATTTTAATTAATTTATAATAGGTAACTATTTGTAAAGTATTAACTTAACAGCAAAGTTACACGATTGGGCGTAACGAGCATATCTGCTCATTTCCGACTAATTATTCAAAATCAGTTGATTGATAGCAATGATTCGAAGTCAGTTGATTGAGAGCAGTGATCTGAGATGTTCCAGATTGACAAAGATTATCCGAGATATTTCAGATTGACAAAGATCATCTGAGATGTTTGAGATTGACAAAGATTATCTGAGATGCTTCAAAGCCATTTGGATGATGCATAGTTATGCATTCGAAATGTTGACATAATTATTTAAATATATAAATGTTGCTGTCTTTTAAGAAAGAAATGAGAAGAATTTTAAGAAAAAACGTGGGAATATTTGTCGTTAGACCCGTTGCACCAAACTGAAGTTTAAAAGTCATTGTATGAGTCACGGTTTATCATTATATTAAATTCAAAAATAATTATTTGAGACAATTGTCACAGAAACTTGCTTTTATTAAGATAATCGTTCTTCAGATTGGTTAAAATTAAACTGACGGTATTCAGAAACTCGCAGCTCCGTTTCTGTTGAACGGATCCGAATGAAATTTCGCATATTTGTTACTTAAAGCATAAGGCCAAGGTTTCCATTGGAAAAAAATAGTTAGAGATTTTACCAATTGATGTGACTGTATTGCTTAAAACCATATGCTGATGAACAGATCATTTTATATCTCTATAAAAAGCGATACATATGATTCTAAGAAATCATTCGTTCACAGTGAACATACAGAGCGCTCCCTGATCATAAAACTTTTTTATCAGAATGCGAGCAGTATTTTAGCAGCACTCTGTTCTCATTGGATGAAAAGGAAAGTACCGATGTCCTTAAATGCAATTAAAGGACATGTAATGTGTAAGTTTCGTAAGTGGCCGCTCAGTAGCATGAGCACTGGACATTCCGTGGAAAGTAATGCGCATGTTTCTAAACAAAATTTTGAAGTTGTACCCTTACAAGATGCCTTTCGTGCAACAATTGAGACCGCAAAATTACTTTGCATATCTTAATTTTGTCTTGCGTTTCCTGGCGAGGAAGCAAGTGGATGAGTACTGGCCATTATATATCTAATGGATAGACGAATTCATCAATCTTTATACCATATGACAACAGTCACTATACTACCCATACGTCATAGTATGGTGTAGGTGCACGGCAAATTTTATCACCGACCCTTACTCCTTCCAGAAAATCAGAATAAATGGATTCGTTAAATGTACAATCCCCAATGACAGATACAGCAGACTCCTGGAAGATCATATTATCCCGGCGTTAAAGCAAAGAGGCTGTTTGGCCAATACAATGTTAATCAAGATGGCGCAACTGCTCATACGGCAAATTGTAATAAAGAGCGTGATTCAATCTCACTTCCTTGATAAAAGGGTCATCTCGTGTACTGCCTCACTAGCTTGACCAGCACGGTCACCAAATTTGTACCCTTGCGATTTCTGGTTGTAAGGTTTTCTCAAAGGTCGCGCTTATCAAGGACGTATAACTAATGAATTGGGCTTGAAAGCCAGCATCGTTCGAAATGTCAACCTTCATATCTACTGAAATGTCGCGTGCGACCGTTGATAACATATTGTTAACTGACAAGGTATGCACATAGAGCACATAGGTGCGTAAATAAATAAAACATTCTATTATTTTATTTTTTTAACTGCCCTTTCTTTTTATTACATTACAGCGCCACCTGTTGGTAAAATTTTAAATTATTTTTTCCGACGAAAATCTTGACCCCTCCCCCATCACAATATCTAAATAATAAATATATGAAGTTTCATTCAGATTCATTCAACCGAAACGGAGCTGCAAGTCTCTGAGAACCGCCAATTTAATTTTAATCCTCCTGTATAAGATGATTTGCATTTTTTTTTCCATGATAGAAATTGTTTTATATTTCATTTCTATTTTTTTTTTTTTTTTCGTCTGATAAAATAAAACTTTCATTTTTAAATCATTCTAACGCTTCATATATTATTTTAAAAACTTCTTTATAAAAGCATTATGTCGGCCAATAATGTTTTATTTAATTATGAAAAAATATTTAAATATTTCTTTTTCAATATTTAAATAAGAAAGAAAAATTAATCTTAAAATTAATTTTTTTTAACTTACACAAGGAAATATTGTATAAAATGTAGATATTTTATACCTTTCAAGAATAATGGACTTCTGAGTTTAAAAAAATACCAATAGATTAGTCAAAAAAATCTTGAAGCCTGAAATGGTCAAATTTTAAAAGAATGAAACAGAATATGGGATACGTAATTATAACGTGTGTGCCTTTTATATCAGTAAGAACAAATATGGTGAAATTGATAATTTGCACAGTTTTAAAATTGTAGATTCAATTGATTGAATGTTCATTTTGCAAACTTTTCATTAGCTATAGCTATTTCTCCATTATCTAGGCAATACCTCCTGAAGGAATAAGAATCTTTGCAGTCTTCTTACATTCCCATCTTCTTGGTAAGTTTAAATTGTTGTAAAGATATGAAATGTCCGGTCTTTTTATAAAGAATATTAATACTTGATAGCAATAAGTGTTAATGAAGCCTTTGATGGAATGAATAAATGTCTTTGTTTCTATCAATATTTGTAATCTGTCTTGCCATAAATATATTAAAAAGAAAAGGCAAAACATTCATCTTTCTTTTGACTGTTCTAAACCAAGGTTAGTATTTCCATCTGTGGAAGAAGAGAAAATATCTTATTCGCTAAAATGCAGGTATTTACTACGGATTGTTTCCACTGGAAGTAAATAAGTTGGCTTATCAAAGTGCTATAAGCAATTGTATTCAGAATATGCCTTCTTGGCATCAAAATAAAATGGCTGATGAAAACTGTGAGAGCTAACGATCTCTGATTAGTTTGCTCCAATTGCAATTCTTTAAGGATTAACTTTTATGTTGATTATTTAAATAATTGTATCATTTTATTTGCTATAAACCATTTTATATCATCCATTGTTATTATGCCAAATAATAATAATTAGCAGATGACCTTTTTATTTCAATTACCAAAAGAACGTTAATGTAAAAAATATTTTAAAATATTGTTGTTTTTATTGTTACAACTTCCCTCAGGTATAACTTGCCCCAGGAGCGGGGCAAATTACAGCCTTGCTGATTTGTTTTTCAAAAATATTTATTGTGCTAAATTTATTAAAATTGGAGCATTTTTCTTTTTTTCATATGATTTTTAAATAATTGTATTACAAAATTAAGCTTTAATCTTTGATATTTAATCTTTAATATTTTTAATCTTTAATAATTAAATTTTTGATATTTTTAAAAATAGAAACTTTTTTCCAAATATTGTTACAACTAGTCCCCAACTTCCCTACTAAATTGGACTAATATCCAATCTGGAAATATTTCAGATTTCCTCGAAATGTATTTTTACCTAATACACGCTTTTGTTTATTTTTTAAAATTGATCTTAAAAATTAAAAAAAACAATTGCAGCATTTATAACAGTTTTTTAATTCATTAACAGACATTTTAGATTTTGTAAGTTTATTTATTAATATATATTTTTAATTTCAGGTCGTCAAATGAAGTTGCGACATTTTCGTAACAATATCGAGTTGCCATTCATTGCATCGGATCAACACTACGATTTTAATTATCAAGTATGATAATACATGTTTTTGTTGTTATTCATCACATCTGCATGGGAATTGTTTTCTTTTCGTGTCTATAAATGCATTCATTTGGTACATTATCACATTCAAGTTCGTCCATTACACAGCTTTCTGATCATTTGGATTTCTTCAGTCTGTCATTCGATGCATTGTGGAAGCTCTTAATATATCAGCATTTGTTACGTTGAGTGAAGATATGCAATATACTTTATAAACACTTTTGTATATTTTCTTCCTGTAGACTGGTAATTATTATTACAAGATCAGTATATAACGGAAATTCCGAATTATAAAGCGTTTTTTAAATATGAGACTCAAAAAACTTTTAACAAAAAATTAAGACCAAATGTAATGTGTTCAATTTTAGCTTGCATTTAGAGTTGACATTTTTTTTTTTTTTTTTTTTTTTTACTGTTGCAAATATTTTGCCGTCAATTACCAATAAATTTTTTCCTTCTTTGAGGAGAAATTAATGTTTTTCTCCAATGTTTCTATGACCTAAATGTCCAGAAAATGGAATAGATCATAGATGAAGAACATTAACCTCACATCATGTATTCAACAGATAATTAAGATTTCCACATAACCAACTGCAGTTAACTAATCGTGGTAATGATCCCAAAAATGATATGGTGATCATTTTTCATTCAAATATATCATTTTTGGCTGTTGCAATACTAATATTGATAATGATCAGCAAAGTTGCCGAATTTTTTAATAGCTTTTCACCCATGGATTTTCTATGTGAATGTAATTTGTTCTTCATTTTTTTTCCTCTGAAAGTTTTACTTGCGTTTTTTTTTTTTTTTTTTTTTTTTTTTAATAAAGCAAATAGGATGGCGGTACAAAAAAAAGTATCGTACAATCGTTCTTTGGGGAAATTTATATAATCCAGTCTCACTGTTGCAAAATTTCAGCTGATGTCTTAAAAATTTTATAGAACATGGATTATTTCTTCGGAGTTTTTTTTTTTTTTTTTTTTGCATTAAGCTGAATTAAGTTGGTCCCAAAAAGAGAAAGCATGAAAATGAAATATATTATTACATGGCATGTAAAACTAAACCTAGTGAAAATCATTTTATTAAGCAATACATCTGAACTTTATTTATTTATTTATTTAAATTAGACTTAAAGGCATTAGTTGAAAATTAGTTTTTTAAAAATAAATGGAGAGGATTTTTTTTAATTATTTTTCCTTTTTTTTTTTTTTCCTTCAGGATTACAGATATTTACCTCAGGAAGTCATTGTTAAACCTGTAAGTACTTATTATTGAATTTCCATTTTTTTTTTTTTAATTTCTTTGCTCACTGAAGTTTGATATTTTTCAATAGAATTTAACTTTTAGTTTATTTTAAAACATTTTTTCTGAATTCTAGTGTCTATTATAAATCCTTTTAATAATATCCATTTATTTATAGATAGATAAATATAAAACATTTGCACTTGATTTTTTTCAAAATGGGAAAGCATATATGCTGTTATTGAGATTTTTTTTTTCTTTTAGGGTGATCATCTAACAGTCGAATGCACTTACGACTCAACAGGAAGGAATATTACAACGTTTGTAAGTTTTACAATTCCTTTTAAATATTAAGTGCATTTTCCATGCTACATTTTTAATACGGGAAAGCTAGGACCCACGAAAGTCTGTTTATATATATAAATAATCAGTTTTACTAGTTTATTCAAACTAAAAATAAAAGTATTTTAGATAATTTCCTCTCTTTTAGGGTGGCCTTGGAACTTTACAAGAGATGTGCCTCGCTTTCATTCTTTATTATCCAAGAATAGCTAGAGCAAGAGCATTTAGCAGTGCGACGTGCGATTTAGTTAAAAGTTTGGCTGGTATGGACACAAGGTATACAACATAAAAATATTTTAGATAAATTCTATTATAGAAAGATAAAAAATATTTTTTTCGATTAATATATTTTAAATTATTGAAGAAATACGATGTTTTCCTTCACCATACACAATGCTTGATAAAAGAGAAAAACTAGCAATCTGAAATTCCTGCAGTCCAAGGAATAAATATTTAGTTTCAAAATAACAATATATTTACAAACTCATTTTTGGCACAAAAGTAAAAGCTATTCCAATACATAATGGAATAACATCTTACTGGTAATTTGTGTATTGTCTGAATTTAATCAGAATTTTTTTTAATATTTTATTCTATATTTTGATGAACATTTAAATTGAAAATACATATAAAAGCTATATTTTATATCTACATAAATGTGTAAAAAATCCTTTCTCTATACGCTGCTATTTAATGCTTGAATCCTATTACGGTTTTATTTCTCTTTCCCCGCCGCTTTAAAACAAATAGTCTATTAATGAGTATTGTTCATTCTCGAATTCGGAAACTCTCCGGGGTTTTGCGCATGCGTCAAGAGGTGTTTATTTCGTTAAAAAAGGGATAAGATGAAAGGAAGAGAGGTTTACATTTAGCAATAGGAAAACATTAGATTATTTGCGGATTTAAGACACATAACTGCTCGTCTTTCTGACTATTATCTCTTAGCGAAATACATTCGTAGAAAAGTGCTAGTCGGGGATTTTGAAAGGAACGGTATTCAAAATATTTCTTAATGAACTATAAGTTTTGCTAACTTTAGCTTTCTTTTCTTTTGTTTTGTTTATTTACTGACCTCAAGTTTTGCCATTGTTGTATATAATTAGGCAACAATGTTGTAAAGAATAAATGCTGTAAATTATAAACGTTGTAAAGAAATCTTTAAGAGGTTTGCGTTGTATGTAATCTCTTTTGCCTTGGACTCATGGGGTAATACATAATATCGATCGGTTCTAAAACTGGATAACAATTTAAAGACTAAAATATGCCTAACTGAGAGAATGAACTAAAATGTAAAATCCTGATGATCTCATATTTTATTTTAGTAATATGTTCATTTTATTTTATTTCCATAGAAACTCAAATGCAGACGATGATAATTCCAATTTTACATTTTACCAACACTTTCACACAAATAACCCTTGGGATACTTATTATTCGGGTATTGCAGAAGCAGCAATGAGATTCGGGTATCATTCGTCGCAATGCTATCTTGGTGACGGAAGAAGAGTGCAGGTAGGTGTAAGCTTTTACACTGTCTTTAATGCATAAAACTCTTCTTTTTATAATTATCATTTAGATATATAAATCTTTAAAGGAAGCATCCACAAGCGGCTAATGAATTCTACTTTTTAGTAGAAAGTAAAATTCACTAGCCACGTAATTAGAAAGTAATAATTAAAAGAAAACTTAAGCCCGATCCTGTAATGCTATGGAAACAAAAATGATTTTCAAAAATATTTTACGTTAAAAAAATCTAAATTTGCAATTCTAAAAACAGACAATTTTTTAAAAATTAATTTTAATACGTTTGAACATTCTTAGGTTCGAATACTTTAGTTAGTACTGAGACTTATCCGCTATTGAAAATTGTATTGAATAATTCATAAGTCACTCGAATCTTACAAAGGCACAGATAAATGTATTTATTTGAAGCAGGAAAAGTATAACCGTATATTAATGTAGTATATGCTTAATCTTCAAAAGGATCAATGTACACAATTATTTTTTAGATGTAATGTATATTTACAGAAGATTAAAAAAAACTGTATGGAGTTAAAAATGGCAGATGGCAAGCTTTTGTTTCATGTCACTTAAGCTTGTTAGACCATAAACGATTAAGAGTGCAAATTCAAAGTAAGAAATAAGAAATAGGGGAAATTCATTTTACTCTTCAAAGCTTATAACCGTTTTCGGAAAATTCATGCTTAAATGCAATACATTAGACTTTCAAGCAAAAACACTGTAAAGAAAATATCTGTATATATTCAAATTTATGATTAAGAATTGCTGCACTTACACGCTCAGTGTCCTATGCCACGGCACACCTGGAGCCTTTCCTAATTTGAAGCTCTTGCAATCTCATCAGAAAATGATCATTGGCAATAATATATTTAAAAGTGATTAATTGTTTTCATATAGGATATAGTGTGAATTGTAGCTCTTCCAAAAAAAGAAAAGAATTTGCTATCGTATTAGAATCACCTAAAGCATATTAGATATCGGTTGAAAACTCAACCAGAAATTCTATCTGTGTGATTTGAATAAAAAAAAAAAAATTTGTCAGAAAACAAAACTAAGTGATTTGCAATTAAAATAAATTATAAATTGTCTACATTCCAGAAAATACATAGAAGCGCAATAGATTGCAAGTAATTAAGATATAATTTTAATTATCTATATAATTTGAATTATTGTTTAATTCACTATAATTTTTTCAGTGGGAATTAAATTACGAAAAGAAAGTATTTACTTTTGATATGCAAGGGATCTGTAACGACAGATAAGTTCAATCCTGCTTTCGTTTCAAGTGACCATCTTGAACCCGTTGAAGTCCCTCTCCATACTCCTTCAGAGTTTAAGACATGATATGGACAGACGATTAGGTTTCTCCTTACCTCCCTGGTCGAATCATAACAATCATATGGCTTCGCTGGATAGCACTGTAGTTACATATCATTACCTACTATGCCAACTAAACGGTAGTGATTATCACTACCCATTGTGTCACCTGGCCGGCCTGAATTTAATATTTTTCTCAACTGGAGAGAGTTACTACTACTTGTGATTTTTTTTTCTGAACTTATGCTTTGTGCGTAAAATAAATCATTGTGTGTGGGTGCAAAATAAATCATTGTCATGTCCTTATTAGTGCCTTAGCATTTCTGAAGCTCTTAACACATAAGTGGGAAGCCACTCTAATCCCCATACATGTCTATTTTTATATTATTTTTAAATAATTATTATTAATAATAACGATCTTATACACATGAAATATTATTTAATGTCATCATAGCGTGTATATGTAGAAGCGCAGTAAATAAAAGAATGGCAAGTGCTAAAACATTTTTAAAAATTATCTAAATTAAAGAAAAATGAAGAGAAATAAAATAGATACCACTGAAATGTTAATTTCTTTAAAATTTTAAAAGGGTGTAAAAATTATATTTGTATTAATAGGCTCCAATGCTATAAAGGAAGAAGGTTGAGAGTTCTATTATTTTTAATTAAAATTCTTATAAGAATTTTGGAAAATCCTTTTTTGCGAGTACCTGTCATCCAAGAAGTAACTACGTGCCGAATTGGGTAGCTGTAGGTTCAATGGCTTGTCCTGTAGAACACCTGAATAATTTTCTATCATGAGGAATTTATGAAGAAATGAAAATTTCAACACCCCTTCACAATTTCCACCCTCTCTGATCTGGATAGCCCATCTATGAACTAAGCTCAGATCCTCCTCCTCTTTCCAACAAATCTCATATAACAAGGAAAAAGTGTGTAAGCATTTATTTATAAATTTTTGAACGAATGGTATTGCGACCATGATCGGTGTAAAAATGTTCTATAAGTTGTGTTACGAGTATCAGTGAAAGGTTATTTCTATAAAATTACGATAACTACAACATTATTCCATTAGTATTCCTATAATGTATCTAGATAATATCATTGTGATAATACACAATTTTATCTAACTTTGATTTGTTCCCTGTGTATAAAAATGGAATTTTGTAATTAAAGTTTCACCTAATTCCAAATATGTTCGAATTATGAAGTTTTTTTGCTGCTGTGTATTCTCGATGGTAATGTACTATTTATTTTCAGAGATTTATCAATTAATCGATATATTTAATTAAAATTTAACTACGTTCAAGTAACGGAACCTGTTTGAATTTTTAAAAATATCTGAATTATAATAAGGGCTTATTAAAAAATAGCTGAAAAGCAGAAAATAATCAAAAAAAATTCTATATATCTATATATTTAGAGCTGATGAAAATATGTTTTTAAAATTTTTTTTTTTTCTTTTTCAGATATCTGGTCTAATAACATATCCTAGAAATATTCGACCGTATATAGAACCAGCAAGATGCACATACATTGAACCATCGAGATCTCAAGAACAATGGAAGGACAATTTTCTGTACACTACTTACTCTTCAACAGCAACAATGACTTCAGTGCACCAGCTTATTATCATTGCGTGTTATTTTCTTTTAAAACTCTCAATAACATTCTCTTAACCAAAAATGCTTGAAAAATACCTGTCATCTTTGAATGCCTGTGCCGCTCTGAATTAGATTACATATCCACTACTTGCAATACAAGAACCTAATTTCAAGCGACACGAAATATTTTGATCAATTTAATTCCAAATTATATTAATGTAGATTTATAATACAGGGTAACCTAATTAGAAATATTGTAAGATCGCTTTATTTATTACAACGCACATTTTTATACTTAAAACTTTTATATAATGTGTATGTATATCATTCATCAAAATAAAACAAGTTCAAGTTTTTGGTATTGTCTTTTAATCAGAAAGCAGGAATTTTCTTATTTTGTAACTCCCACTACAAATTTTCGGTCTTGTTTTAGTTTACTTTTTCTTTACATATCAAAATCAAGCAACCGTTAGCTTGAATTATGAAATGTGGGTTATTTAAACTTTTTTTGCCATAGTAATGCAGATTACATTAACATTAAAGCCTCCATGTACTCCTGCGTTTGGAGTCCAAAGGGTTCTCTGTTGATTGTTTAGTTATATATGAAAGGATTAACAGGCCATTATTCTCACATGTTCTAGTTGAATCAAGCTGTCTTAACTTCTTCCGAGCAGAACAAAGAAATTTCTTGATTGGGTTTAGATTAATATATGCAAAACTTTAAATTGAAAGCGATATTGGTATTTTTGCAAAGAAATAGGAAAAGGGTTGAAAAAACATAAACGTATACATTACAAAACATTTGACAAAAGAAGAATGTTTTTTGCTTGACAACAAACAAAAAAATTCCACAACGGACAAAAAAATTCCAGGCTAAAATTCAAACACTTGTTAAAGAAAAAATATAAAATAATGTGATATTCACCCACACACACAAAAAGAATGAATATTCAAACGAGGAAAAAAAGACAAAAAAAAAAAACATAATGAAAAGTAAAGGAATTAACTATAAGTAGGGAGTGTCTGGGCTGGGTTTATTTTAACTTTGATATTAATTTGGAAGGAAAAGAACGCCTTTGTTTTCAGAGATAAATTTTATTATTTTTTTTATCTTCGACTTTGAGAATTGGTTAATAAGGACTCTTTTCTACCAATGTTGTTTGAGGACTTGGTTATGTATCCAACAATTCACGAAATGCAGTGAGCTTCCCAACTCCCTAAAGCTGCAGTGATCACTTATTCAGAGGTTAAATCGCTTAAGGTAAGTTTTAAATAAACCGTAGCCTATCCCGAACATGATCTCTACTCTTTTCCACGATGCTGGGGATGACTTGGCCTTTCGAATAAGATATGATTATTTCTTCCGATGCCACTGCTACCCAATTCATTCTATCAGAATTGGTGAATGTCTCTGCGGAATCTAAATACCAAAGTAATTTAGGAAATGTTGTTGATTTTATTGTATCGGATCCTTCTTGGCGTAATTTTTATCATTTTATCATCATCATAATTATTGTAGAATTACTTTTTCGCTCTTCTCTTTCAATAAAAAAACTAGAAATTTTCAGATTTCTCAACTTCTACCCTAAATTTTCTGCGTTGCTCTGATTTTATAGTCCAGTCGAATTGTAGTTCTTCTTGGAAAAAGTACATAATAACAATTTTACTGGCTTAAGTTATTGAGCTGACTATTCAAAATAGCCTTCTAAAGTTGAACCCGGGTATGTTACTGAGTAAGGCAGTCAGGCAATGCAAGATTTAATTCTGGTTTTTCGTATTTAAATAAAAGGCTATTAAACTTTAAAGAATAAAACTTTAAATATAAATGTTGTAAGCATTAAAAAGATCTATAAAAGGAGTTATAGAACGTAATAATAGTTCAATTCGATCACGAGCAAATTTTGGAAAATATTTTCCATTTATTTGTGCGAAATTTTTGATAAGTACTTGTTATATAGAAAGGAATACCTGGTAAAAAAATTTCAGACCGATAACTGCATTACTTTTTGCAAAATTCAGTTTTGTCTTTAAAAAAATCGAATGTCCTCCAATATCGAACCCTAGAACAATGCCTATAAGTATTTCTTTATCAGTCAGAATGCATAAACCGAAAAAGAAAAAGCATCTTCTAAATGCGGGATTATGCATATTCAGATGCTGTTAAAATGTAAGAATTTCAAAAAATAGTTGTGAAGATTAAATTAGAAAAAGAAAAAGTCTTACTTTGTGGCGAATGATTTTCGAAAAGTGAATGATGAATTTCGAAAAGCCTTTGAAAGTATCATTCGTGTATGTAATGTAAAAGGAATTCAGGCTTAAGAATTGAATTAAAATGTTAACTTCAATTTGCATCCTTTGTTTTTGAAAAATCGGCCATTATGATATTGTTTAAAACTGTAGAATAACACTTTTAGAAAAAAAAATTGCTTCTAGAATTCTGACTGATACTTAAGTACTTACAGAATATTTTTCGATAACCTTGTTTTATCCAGCAAAGTCGAATTTTTCACACAAAGCATCTTAAGTATAGTCTGAAACTAACACAATCTTCATTCAATGTTATCCGACCTCAACGAAATCTCGCTTTTTTCTTCAGAACTCGAGTTCGTTATCTATCCAGATGCTGAGTAATTGAGATTAAATTAGACTAACGCCGCAAAATAAAAAAGTAATAAATGATTGAAAATATCTCGTTAAAAATACACTTTGTTCCATTATAATGATAAAAGCTATCTGATATGATACTTTGTATCATTATAATGATACGTTGTATCTTTATAATGATACAAAGAGTCATATAAGAAACCTTTAAAATAAACGAGCTCGTAAAGTGACAATTGAGGCCGACCTCTATTTCATCAAAAAAAAAAAATGTTTCAATTTTCATCAAAAATAGTTATTTCATTTTTTAATACCATGAAACACATCTTTAACGACCATTTTCAAAAGACATTATAATGAGTAAAGGCTAACTTAATCTGGCACAAATTATATGAGTTTCTTATTCCCTTCATTTCTTTGTCATGTCTTTCTCCGATTCATATCCAAAAATAACTAACCTTAACTTTAAAATGACCATTATTTTCTACTAATGGTATATTAATAAATTGTTGGAAATGAGACTAATTTAAGAAAAGAATTTAGGAAAACAGCTTATTAGATAAAATTAATATGTATTATTAATTAAATTAGTTAATATTTCATTAACAAATCATAATATTTCATTATGGCTTGAGATAAAAAACTTAAATATCTAGATTTTTGTTTCATCAAATATTTGGCTGGAGCTTATGACAACTTACTTTTCAGCTTAAGATATTAACACTTTTCTATCTCTAAATAATAAATAATTAATTATTTTGAGAAGACCATGTTATCGGTCAAAGTGTTAATTAATATTTTTTTAATTTATGAAGAGATAGTAGCTCTAACAAGAGAGATGGTGAAATTGTTTACCATGGATTTTAACAAATTAATTTGCCAGTAACTATATTTCGTTCTGCTTTAAAAAAGATAAACTAAACCCCAAATTTTATTAAGTTCACATAGAATATTTTTGTTAAATTCATTTATGAAATTTAATTATTTCTAATTACATTTCATTTATTAACTTAATTTAATCGTTGAAGTTTCATATATTTGTTTAACAAGACTTCGCTGATTTTTAAAAATAATACGTTTCACTTCAAAACGATTTTTATTTTAACTACGATAATGGCAAAATACCCTTTCAAAATTTTAAATTTTCATGAAGGCCTTATTTAAATTGTACGGTTTGCAATATTTATTTCAATTTAAGAAAGAAATTAAGATCATCATCGGAGTGATTAATTTATTTAGTTGTTTTTTCCACATGAAAAATGGAATTTTCGAAATTTCCAATATCCGATCATAGAAAAGATATTTAAACCACGTGTATCCAAAATTACGAAAAATAACGCAAAGAAATAATGTCACAGCCTTTTATTATCGATTAAGTAGCAAATAAAAAAAAATTTGTATGAAGATCAAGTGATGTAAAATAAATATTTGACTGATAAAAAGAGAAACTCTATTTTAATTTGAAATTCAGAAATCGATTTTAGTTTTTTTTTTTTTTGCTGTTTCATATATGAAATACTTTACTCTACTTACTTATATTAATGTCCTGTTTAAAGCAACACTAGGGCTATTTTGGGACGGACCTCGTAATTTTGGACCGCGGTCAGATGACGAGGACGGCACCTGAACTTGCACCCCCTTCTCCACACCACACTAAGACATTTGGTCTTGACGGATTTAGCGTGCAGCAGACCCCCTTACACCACGATTCTTCGGTGGAATCGGGTCACGAACCTGAAACCCTCCGGTTTTGAAGCTGAAACCTTATCATCAGGCCACCGCGGCCCTATATATGAGATACAGAAGAAGGATTGTAATGGCAAAAAAACTTAAACTCGAGATTGCGACGAATTTCCACAATTCAGACCTCCCTGAGTTCGAAAAACAGTTTTTTGGAATTATGTCTAACTGTCGGTGTCTATGAACACAACAATTCAAAAACGCTTTGAGCTAGACTGCTAAAATTTGGTATACGGAATTACCACCAAATTTGTAAATTAACTATCAAATTTCGAACGAAATCCATACACGGGAAGTCTGTCTGCCTGGTTGTCCGAGTACAAGCGAACTCGATAACTAGAAAACGAAAATAGCTAGGTTGATAAGATTTAGTACATAGGTTTACCATCTAAAATGTAAACTTATGTACCAAATCTTATCAATACTTAACAGATTTTGAACTGAATCCGCCAAACAGTTGACCTTCTGCCAGCTTGTACTTTCGCATGAATGAAAGTACAAAGACTTAAATGAGTGAAATTCGGTATGTTATCTTATGATTACAATTGTAGTTTTGTGTCAAATTTTGGTGTCGATCAACCTGCAAAAAAACGTCCAAAATATTCTCAAGATAGATTCTTATAAAATGCTAGATTTACGCTACAGATCTAGGTTTCGTAGCTATCGTTCCTCTATGCCCTGCAAGGTATTCACGACCTTACCCAAGGTTCCTTACCCAATTTTATGCGGAGCAAGGGGGATGAGACTTTTATTGGAGAGTAGGTGAGAAAATTTCGTGCAGACCATTCAGTCTGATTGAGTTAATGGTATCCAAGTGCCCATGAGCGGATAAATAATCTTCTCTTTGGCGGATTTTGCCTATATTTCGAGAAACATCCCTAATTTCAGTGTGAAAACCACATGCTAAATTTCATCCTTAAAATCTTCTTTATAATGGTCACATCGATAAACAGATAGACATAATTCCATTCTTTCTTTTTAGGCTGAGGAAAGTTTAGGTACTCAGAGATTCGTAAAAATCTTGAAGGTAGTAGAAAACAATGAGAAGGGCAAGGATAAGGTAATATTTGAAAACAAATTTGTTCATTCGGAATGGGTTTGAGTGATGCATAAAAATGCTAAAATAAATATATTATATTGGCTCTTTGAAATTGTTTCTGCCAATATTAATAAAATGTTTGGCCACGAAAGTTGTTAATGGAAGTAAATTTTACCATGCCATAAAGTCTGGACGCTTGTTAAAGCGTTTCGAGATCAACTAAAGGAATGATTTTCGTAAAGTATACAAGAACACGAAAAACACAGTGAAGGTTTAATCAAGTACACTTAGCCTTATTTATATTACCTCCCTTACCAAAGATACAGTGAGAATAAATGGCGCTGTTTTACACATAGATTTGTTCCATTCATCTATTCGGCTTATAAGCATGGCTTTATATATCTCTCTCTCTTTTCAGCGCCTCCCAAAAGTAGCAAAAACCTTTGTTATCCCAGCTGCTATCCTACTGTCTTTTATATCTTGGCCTGTCGTCTTACGGTTATTAGTGCCGTTGAAGAGAAAACAAAAGGAGAATCTGACTATCATCATTAAAAGATTGACAAAAGAATATTATGTTGTATTAACTAAATGAAATTGCAGAAATAAATTTTATCACAAAATGTCCTCTTAAATATTTATAATGTTACATTATTTTCAAAATAGTACTAAGATTTGAAATCCAATTAAACAGAATATCCACAGATTCAATACACGCTGAGACGCTTGCTTTAACCAACAGAGCGAATATATACAGTATGTTGAAGAATTATCTGAACGCTGCAGATTACTCAAAACAGTTAAGCATATGAAAACTAAATTTTTATGTCATCCTAAAAAAGTAATTCTAATAGTGTGTATGTACTTTTTAACTATGCAGAGGTCTTCTTCATACTATGCAGTTTATCTTCATATTAAAATCAGTGTTGATTTGATTTTTTCAAATGGCAGCATCTATTTACTAATGTGGAATTAGATTCTCCAAATTAAATAGTATACTGAGCTTATTTTGGTTGTAGAAAGTTCAGTTAGTCCTTTATCTATAAAAACAATTTTTTTTTTTTGAAAAATTTGTATATCGAAATACAAATGAATATAGATGTAAAAAATGATTAGGAGAAATTAACCGAGCGAATTAAAATAATAACTCTATGAAAGGATTAAAAATACTGGCATTAGATACCAATATAGTGTCATCCGAAATTAAATAGAAATTTAAGGACGTACCAGTCTACTTTGTTATTTATCATTATCTCTACTAAAAAAGCAATTCAATGTAAATGCTATATCAAACCTTTTTATAACTGATATTAATTTAAATTTGTGGAAGAGTCTATTAGTAAAATTATGTTTCACAGAAAAAGAAGTTTTCCCAAAATTATCAGATAATTATCATTTAAAGCCAATCAAAAAATCATTCTAATGAAACATTTTCATTTTTACGAACTATTTAAACTTTTTTAGATATTCGATTATTTTTTAATGGAAACATAATGAAATAAAATCATGTTTGTTTGTTTTAGTTGGTTTTATGCATTGAAAAAAAAAATTTAATTGGTATACCCAAAGTTGTTTATGAATAAGATGACAAATATAGAGAATTTTGCTTATATTAATTTCTTCACATTTATTTTTCTTTACAAGAATAAATGTGAAAGGAAAAAAAAATTTATTCATCTATTGGCGGATTTTTTGGGCTTTTCGATGTAGTCATTCTAAGAATTGCTGAAAAGCCCGAAGTTCAATTATAGAATCGATTATTATAAAATAAAAAGTAAAGGATAAAATAGAATAATCTATTTTTTATATTTGTTTCTATTAAAACTACAATCATGTTATTTTCTTTTTATATAAAAATTGTTTTTTGTTTCATACTGTCTAATATTTTTTATTCAGAAGGTCCTGAATATGAGGGATCATTTAAAAGAAGAAAACCCAAGGATTGCCTTTCGAAAATTTGAATAGGATAGAAAAATAAATATGAAGAGGCCCCTGACACCAATACGATTCCGATTTCCGTGAACTTAAAGAACACATATTAAAAAAATCAAATACACTTTGTTTCATTTGAATTTTTGTAGATTTCGAACAATAATTATAATTTCGCGTCTTATGTTAGTTCTTGGTAGTAAATCTTGATAAAAAAAAAAAAAAAAAAGTTACCCTTCAACTTGAGTAAACCAAATACGAGAAGCCACCTAATTCTTTCACATCATGAACATTTTCAGATCCTTCATTGAAACTTTGCACTCACCACCTTACCATCATATCACTCTTTGCATTTTGTTCATAAACTTCACAAATTTGTCTGTGAATTCCAATTGGCCTTTTGTACCTAGCATTAAGAAAGCGGATGACAGAACCAGTGACATAGCGGGAAAGCAAAGGGGATACTGAGTTCTGGTTCCACTATGGCAAATATTTAATGATCTTAATTTGGGGGAGGGAGTAGAACTACTTTATTTATTTTTTTCAAAAGCGGAAGACAACCGAAGATGATTTTTCATAAATTTGTGGCAGTATTTTTCCCAGCAATTCGTTTTTCCCAGAAAAATTGTAAATAAAAAGTTTATGTTTTCTATCTAATTCAAACACCAACTTTCTTAGACCAGTTGCTATAATTCTACAAAATAAAGTTCTAAAGTAAGCATATGCTTAACCAAATCTAGTTCCAGTTCTTCAGCCAGATCTCTGGGCCTTCTAGATTTGACTTCCGAGTTTAATCTTTAAAGATGAGACCTGAGAGTCGGTTTAGAAACTTCATATTGTCTATAAGCTCATTAAATTTTCTTTCACCTTTGAGTAATTTGCTTAATGCCTCGACCAAATCTTTTTATTTCCATCTGTTGTAAATTCGTTTTGGCATTTTGGAACCTATAATCAATAAAATTAAGACATAATTGTTCCGTGAACATACTGCCACATTTTGACAAAGTATTGTAATTACCTAATTTTCACCAAAATTTCTATTGTTAGTTAAATTGTACCGCATTCTAAATCGAACCCAGTACAATTTAGGAATATGATGTTGGTACGAGTGAAAATGTTGCATGAGTTGTATTTCAAACGAATACAATTAATGATCAAATAACGCATCAAAGCGGTGTTTTAACCAATTTATTTATTAATTATTACAGAAATATTCAAAAAGAAATAAATCCCAACGAATCACCTACTTTTTATAGAAATTAATAATATAGTAAAAGAATTATAGAGAAAGCTTACTTTTACTTTATAGAGCCGGCTTAAAAGTAAAGGCTTGCTTTTTAGAGCCGTGTCTAGAAAGCGGATATTTTTTGCGGATGACCAGTTGAAAATAATATGACTGACACAATAATACATCACACTGTCACTTGAGGCGCAGTTTTTGCCATTTAAAACATTAGCAGTAGTACGTTTCCCCTAAAATTTAGGCAGTGATACGTCTTCCCCTATATAAAAAGATATTCTATTGCACAGAATGACTTCAAACCCTATCGGATGGATTTTTATGTTTCGAAGGTTTGTAGAAAATACTCAGGATGAAAGTGGCATTCTTGTTTTTAGTCAGCATAGAGTCATAGCAAGAAATACTACTCATTATCACCTGTTTCTCTATGATGTCCTGTAAAAAGGTCATCATAGAGAAAAAGGTGAGAACAAACCATTATTTATCTATTTTTACATTGATTTTGTTGTGTTTTGCTGTTCTGTTATGCTCCCTACATTTACACTACAAAGAAAGCAAATGGAGCTATTCTATAATAAACACGTAATCACAATAAAAAGAGAAAGATCGTTGAAAAACTTGTAAATGCAGATGAAAAAAATCCCAGGTAAATTTTAAAGTTAAAAAGAAAAAAAAAGTTTTTTCAGCATCCGGTTAACGAGAAAATAAAAAAAGGAACTTAAATGACAAACTGTGGCTGACATCGGCTGACCGGGACAAATTAAAAAAGGAATTGAAAACTAATCGTTTACTTCAATCGGCTGAACCAAAGGGGAAAAATCCGGCCCTTCTTGTTAAAAATGTGCCAAATTAAATAGACAATAATGAAATTGCTAACATAATATTTGATCAAAATCCTGATATCTTTGCGGACGGTGAAAGTAACAAATACATTAACTTAAAATTCACCTTCAAGAAATTTCCAAATAACAGACGTGTTGTGTGTGAACTTCCACCTAATCTCCATCAAAAGTGTTTATCTTCTGGTTATTTACACTTTGAATGGTCTATTTGCAGGGTCGAAAATTTTGTAATAATAAATAGGTGTTTTAAGTTCCTTGGTTATAATCACAAAGCAGTGGATTGTAGGAATTCAGTTGCTTGTATTAAATGTGCTGAAGAACATAAAAGTGAACATTGCAAGAATACAGCAAGCCAAGTTTGCGTTAATTGCATTCGCTACAATAAAAAGATAAAGGATGCCAGTAAGAAAGTTGATGTTAAACATAGACCTTTTGAGGATAAGTGTCCCACGCATATTTTTATGAAGAGCAGAAATATTTCAAGAATTTCTCATGTTTAATTCGTCCAGATCAAGTCTTAGAGTTATTCAGCTTAACCTTCATCGCTCAAAGATTGCTACTCAGCAGCTCATTCTTAACATGGACACTTCGGACATAGATGTTGCTCTTTTTCAGGAGCCTTACGCTTATAATGGTTCTCTTCCTTTCTTTCCATCTTCGTATCGCACGTACTTCAACGCAGATTGTGATACTATCAAGGCGGCGATCATTGTTCGTAACCAAGAACTTTCAACTTTTTTTGATTGAAATAATGTCGATTACAATATGGTTTTTATTCACATCACGTTCAATGCTTTCAAATTTATTCTTCTGTCCTACTATTTTGAACCCAACAGAAATATTGATTTGGATTTACATAAAATCAGTGAAGTGTTTGCCGTAATAGATTGCCGTAGGCTAATCTGGGGTATGGACGCTAACAGTAAGTCCGAACTCTGGCACAGTCCAATTTCCGACTCTCGCGGTATTAAGCTCTGTGACTTTTTAAGTATGAACAACTTATTTGTAATTAATGAAGATTGCGGTCCTACCTTCAGTGGCTCTCAGGGCTCCAGTTATATTGATATAACTGTTGTGGGAACAGATGTGCTAGGTGACGTTTCATATTGGTGCCTTCCAGAATATGAATCCCTTTCCGATCATAATACAATTGAATTTGAAGTTACTGCGACAACTAATCCTTCTACCTCTAACAGATGCAATAATTTTCTATATTTCAATGTTAAGAAGGCAAATTGGGATCGCTTTGACTCTTTTTGCAAGCAACCTTTTGTTGACCTTTCTAATCGTATCGATTCTTGTGCTGATGTGGACACCTTAATATCTGTCATAGAAGACTTTCAAGATGTAGTCCTTTCTGCCTCTAAAGCCTCAATGCCTCTTAAAAAGATAAGAATGCACTTGGTTCCTTGGTGGAGCATAGAGATTGAGTGTATGATGAAAAGTCTCAATGCTGCTAGGCGCAGGTATCAAAGAACTCGAAATTTTATTCTTAGAAATCTTTATAGAGAGAAGTATTTACAAATAAAAGAAAATTACAGTTCAATGCTTGAAGAGGCTAAAGTCCAATCTTGGAACGACTTTCTAGAGGATATTAACGAACATAATGTTTGGAAGAAAATCTATACGTACGGTATAAAACAAAACTTAATGAAAAAAATTGAAGTCTCTGGGATTCGTCTTCCAAATGGTTCCGCCACCACTTCTGTTGAAGAAACTATAAATGAGATTTATAAAAAATGCTTTCCTATCGATACTATTAATGCGGATACTTCTTTCCACGGATTGCAACGAACTAAAGCCTTGGAAAATTATTCTTCGAGTCTTAATCCTCTATTTACTACTGCAGAAATAGATGGAGTGATTAACTCCCTTAAGCTTAATAAATCTCCTGGTCCTGATTGCATACAAAATGAAACTTTGAAACGCATTCACTTGATGTTCCCCTGTTTCTTTTCTAAACTTTTTAATGCTTGCTTACAGCTTAGTACCTTTCCTCGCTCCTGGAAGAGCGAGGAAGAGCAAATATCTTTTTAATTCCGAAAAATAATGACTTTCGTGGTCCACATCTGGACAATTTGAGATGTATCAGCCTCCTACCAACTATTGGAAAATGTCTTGAAAAGCTGATTGTTAACAGGATTTCCTGGTTTTTGCACAATAAAAAACTCTTAAACGAGACCCAGTTCGGTTTCACTCCGCAAAAATGTTGTGAAGATGCTCTCCTTTACCTGAAAGACGTAGTTGATAAAGGAAAGAAGAAAAATATGCTTACAATTTTGATTTTTCTTGATATCAAAGGAGCTTTTGATCATGCTTGGTGGCTGGCTATTCTCGTTTTGCTCAAAAATTTCGCTATTCCAAGTAACATATTTCATCTGGTCAGAGATTTCTTGAATGATAGGTCTGCCTCTCTTACACTCGGTCGTGTTTCAGTTTCCCATTCCTTGCAAAGGGGCTGTCCCCAAGGCTCCGTCTCTGGTCCACTTCTGTGGAATTTAATAATAAACAGCCTTCTTGCTAGACTTTCGAAGATCACAGGATGTGAAACCATAGCCTTCGCGGACGATCTGCTCATCTGTTTTCGGGGAAAATGTCTTGATGATATTTTTGAACTTGCTCAAAGCACATTGGATGATATTTTAAACTGGGCAAGAGATTTCAAAATGGAATTCAACCCGAATAAATCGAAGGTTATGGCTATTAAGAAAAAGAACGTGGACTTTTCTAGCAAACAACTATTTTTTGACAACATACGACTTGAAATGGTAAATGAAATCAAATACCTAGGGGTAATGCTTGATGACAAATTCTGTTGGAAAAATCATATTTTATATCTTTCCAAAAAATGTGAAAACATTCTGAAAGGACTTAATCGTGTCTCTTGCAACACCTTTGGATTGAAATCCAACGTTATTGGCATGATCTACAAACAGGGAATTGTTCCTTTTGTCTGCTATGCCTCTAGGGTTTGGGGTAATGCTTTGAAAAAAAAGATTAACTGTCAAAATCTTCGTAGAATTCAAAGAAGAATTTTACTTAGAGTTATACGTGGCTACAGAACTGTAAGCTACGAAGCCTGCTTTTACATTGCGGGGTTTCCCCCAATTGACCTTTTCGTCCTTCAAAATAAAGATTTCAAAGATAACGCTATAAAAATTACACAAGATTCCAAAGTGTCTTTTACCAATCTTCTACATCCTTGTGCACGTGTTCCTATCGAAATTATCGATTATAAGCACAATGTTCTTAGCAATTTTCCTGTAGTGTGTTTTACTGATGGCAGTAAACTCAACCACCGTGTTGGACTTGCTTTTGTTGCGTTTCAAGACGCAGTTGAAATGGAACACTTTATGTTTAGAATTCCCGATGAGTGTAGTGTGTTCCAAGCAGAATTGCTGTGCCTCAGTAACTCTCTCAAATGGATCGTAAACCACTGTACTCTGTCATCCAGGTTCCTTATTTGTACTGATTCTCTCTCATCCTTATTTTTGCTTAGTAATGTTTCTTCCTGCAACAAAATTGTAGTGAATTTTCACATCACTCTTTACGAGCTTAAAGAAAGAGGAATTAGCGTCTGTTTTTCTCATGTCCGAGGTCGTTCTGGTATTTTAGGGAATGAAAGAGCCGATTGGCTTGCAAAGCAAGCTACAAAACTAAACATCATTGATCCTATGAGCATTCCCAAATCTCACATTCGTAATGAGAATCACAAAAAGACCATTCTCTTATGGAACGAGCTGTACCAAAATTCGTCAACTGCCTCTTTAACCAAATTATTTTTCCCCACAATTTCGCAAAGGTTGAATAACAAGCATTTTTTCAGTGATTTTCACTTAACAAAATTTCTTACTGGACACGGTAATTTCAATTACTATCTCAAGAAATTTGGATTATTGAACACTGATCTGTGCTCTTGCAGCGTGGGTGGAGTTCAAAATGTGGAACACTTGCTTTTTGATTGCTCCAAACTTACTGAAGGGAGAAGAGATTTTATTGTGGATCTAGATGCCTGTAATATTAAGTTTCCACCTCCGCTTCATGTTTTGGTCGACACAAAATGGCTTTTTTCTCATTCTGTAAATTTATTGCCTTTGCTGCTTCAATTTTTAATTAGTTTTGTTGTTTATTTTTCCTGTTGTTTTTATCCTTATTTTTATATGTACATTTTTTTTTCTATGTATGTAGTTGTTTCAACTTACCTCTGTAAGCCTTGTGCTGTACTTTGTGGTGCACAAGGATTGACTTATTATTAATTTAAAAAAAATGACAAACTTTAAAGCAAATATATTTTTAATGGTATTCCAAAATTTTTGTTATGTTCTAAAGTGTTGGTTATGTGTTAAAGGCGATTCTTGGAGAAGTTTGCTTTGTTTCCTGGAGTGGACTTCATGTTGTAAAGTTAGCTACTAGCAAACAAAATCTTAAAATGATGTAGAAAAGATTATTTTTGAATTAACATTCTTTACAATATAAAAAAAATCCAGTAAGAACTTCGATTCAAAATCTGACATTTCAAAATAATATAACAATAGGAGCCAAGATTTCTGATTTAAATAATGAAGGATAACTTGCTTATTCTAATACGTTTATATAAATTTTTACAGTAAAATAATTTTCAATTCAAGTCACAATCCTTATTAATTATATTTGCATTTATATCCGCATTATTGTAAATGCTAATTCTGAATGTACTGCCATCATGATTTCATTATCCTTATTATCATTAATTTTCTGTATATTATTAAATGCAATCATGAAACTATTTCGGATATGAGATTCATAACATTCGAAGGGAAAAAAACATTTTTGTCATCAATATGTAATAAAAGTTTTTATTTTAGAACATTACTTTCATCTATCATTTTCTCATGTAATCTGGAATTTTAATTAGCATTAATAATATTTTTAAAAAGTAATAATAAAAAAATTTTTGCAAAACACTTTCACATTTTTCTAAAAATTAGATGCACTGATTTAAAACTCGGTATCAGCATCATAATAGGTATTCAATTTTTATGTACTTGTTGGAACGCAATTTAGCGCTGCAGTGGTTGGAAAAGTATAATTGACGACTAGTTTAATTCGTATATATTTTCGTAAGTTTTTACAAATATGTGAGGGTTTTTTTTTTTTTTTGTATATTATCAATTAGAATAACCGAGAATACTGAGATGATGCGTCTCTACCCTTTCACTGACGTGGCGTGAATTTCAGCTGATCCAGGGCGCAGGCCAAATTTTCCTCCCCTTATTTAGGTATTTAAATCCAAAAGACTCCGAAATTTACAGAAAGTTTAAGAAATATTTCAGCGAGAATTAATTTATTATTTTACATGGCACAGAGTACAAATGATGTATGCTTTATAGTATAAAAAATACATTTTTTTATAAAAGTTCTTAAATGTATGCCTCTCATTGATATATACACAACATTTATGATATGCGTCGACAAGACTAAGTTGTTATTATAAAAAAATTAAGAATTACAGCAAATAGAATATAAAATGCAAATCAACTTCCAATCAGAACTAGAATAATACTCTTACAATACATATTTTTATTGAAAAATCAATAGAAAAAATAAAACTTCTTTCTTTAACTAAAAATTTATTCAATTATTTTTTTAAAAAAACAAAGTCTTTCATTGCGCTATGAAGGTCTATAGTACCACATGCTTCCTGCTCAATAGACAAGATAGCCAGATTGATTAGCCTTAGAATACTTATTGTTAATCTTAAATAATTTTAGATTAAAATTTAAAAAGCTTCTTTCACACCTAATATTGCTTATAGTATTTATGAGATATATTCGGAGTATTATTTATAATAATAGGCAAAGTATCTTCCAGCTTGAATGTAGCATAAATTGTAATAATCCTAGTGGATCCACGTTAATTAATTTATTTTCGTTATTTGAAGCAGCTATGACAGTCCGTAGCCTGACCATACCTGATACCACCTGATAAGTTGGCAAACCTAAAAAACTCTAAAATCTCGATTTGAGAACAGAAGTCTTACTCAGATTCATAAAACTGAAAACGAGACAACAGAAGCCAGAGAAAAGCTTTCAAGCACTGGCTATCAATATGTAGTTACTAATGAACCTGGTCTATACTAAATATCCTTGGAATGTTTTGGGAAAACTTGGAAACAAAATATTTCTTCAGAGCTATCAGACACAAAGACGATATAATATTCATTGAGACTAATGGTCGCAAAGATTTAAAATCTGCTCTGGTATAAGGCACAAAGTATAAGGCTGCTAAAAGTG
This sequence comes from Argiope bruennichi, assembly GCF_947563725.1. Lineage (NCBI taxonomy): Eukaryota > Metazoa > Arthropoda > Arachnida > Araneae > Araneidae > Argiope > Argiope bruennichi. Next base: position 115,371,187 of record NC_079163.1, on the reverse strand, counting down.
TTTCGAAGACATTTCAATACGCAAGATCAATTGAGGTAGAGGCTGGTGCCAGAAAAGAAAAATATGATAAATTTGAATCTCTATTAAAAACGCTGGAAAATTACGAATAGTTTTGAAATCAGAAAAAAAAACATTCTCCTCGATGAAATCTGAATGCGGGATGTTAGAAGTGCAATAAAAAAAGGGCACATACAGAAAGAGTGCCAAATGATTACATACAATCAGAAAAACAAACTTACGGCTGTCTTGTGGGGTGAAAGTTGCCTTTTCTGAATAAAACCCCTGAAGAAGGACCGTTCCTCACTTAATGAATTGGATTGGATGTGATAATTTTCTAGCGCAAGATCCTTTTCTAGGATATGCTGCGCCGAAAACATAGTTCAGTTATCGAGTTTCTATTTAGTTCCATAAAATTCATCGTAAAAACTGGTAAAACAGTAGGTAAAAGTATAATAGCAAATTTAAATTTCACTAAAGATTCCGATTTTCCTCAAGAACAGGAATAAATTTGTATGAGGTCTTTCTCCTATAAGAAAAGACAAGTTAAAATCAGAGGTGTTTAAAAAGGAGTTGATCAGAGGAGTTGATACGGTCTCTGTAAAAATCAGAACACTCAATTAAAATATGGCGTATAGTCAGTGGAACATTGCATGAACCGCACACAGGTGGAGATTCACCAAATAGTAAGTGTCTGTGTGTGATACGTGAATGGCCGATATGCAGTCGAGTTAAAATTACATCAAATTTCATGTTGAAAGATGAAGTCCATGTAGTAATATACGGTTTTACATCGTGAAGTTTATTATTCACTTCTTGATTCCAGTCATTTTGCCAAGTTTTCAGCATCCACTTACTTAGTGCGCTCTTGATATCAGTATAATGAAGAGGCTGAGGACGATACGTAGTGCAAATTTAGCTGCAGTGTTTGCCTGTTCATTACCTGTTGTGCCAACATGAGCTGGTATCCATGAAAACAAAATTCTAAAGCCCCTCCTATGCAGGTGGGATTGCAAAAGTTTGATTTCCCGTGTAAGACTATGGGAATTCTTACCCCCATTCAAGGATTCCAAAGCACTCAAAGAATTAGAGTAAATAATAGCTTTTACTGGATGTTTTTCTGAAAGATATTTTAGTGCTATATACAGTGCTGTCAATTAAGAGGTAAAAACAGAGGTAAAATCATGAAGTCTATAACTTATAATATCATTATCACAAACAAAAGCGCAACCAGTATTTGTATCAGATTTAGAGCATCTGTATAAATGGGAAGAAAATCATGAAATATTTGTTTTGAAATATTTTGAATATATTGAAATATTTATATTTTTTTGAATATATTGAAATATTTGTTGTTGAAATTTGGAAAAGAAAATAGATTTTAAAATAGAACTGCAAATCTCTGCTTTATATAGATTCTTAAAAGGATTCATGTAGGTTATGTTATTGCAGATCCAAGGCGGAGTTACAAAGGAATTACTACTGCTGACATCGAGAGTCTGAAATTCATCTGGAAGTAATTTGCGAATTCGTAGTCCCAAAGGAGGAATACATGAAGACCTGCTATTTAATAGCCTGTCCATATTGTGATCCAAAAAAAATTTGCTCAAAGGATTATTTTCGGTCGATAAAACTCTAAAATAAAAAACAAAAGGATAGCATATGTATTCTGCGAGTCAATGTTGGCTTAAGATTTTCCACATACAAACTCATTACTGGAGAGGTGCGGAAAGAACCTGAGCATAGTCTTAAAGCCTGATGGTGGATATAATTAGGCCGTGAAAGGTATGAAAGGGGCGTGGATCCGTAAACAATGCACCCATTATCCAGTTTTGAACGTATGACGCTTCTATATACGCGTAATAAGCAAGTGCGATTAGCACCCCAAGCAGTGTTTGAGAGAAATCTTAAAATATTTAGAGACTTGAGACAAGTCTTACTCAAATATGTAATATGGGGAAGGAAAGTCAATTTTTTGTCAAAAATTACACCAAGGAATTTGCATTCATTATGCATGATTAAAGGTGTGTCCTGAATAAATAATTGTGTAACAATCTGGGTGTAACAATCTTCTACAGAAATGAACACCAAAAGTTTTTTGAGCAGAAAAAGTAAAACCATTTTTATTTGTCCAAACTATCATATTATTAATTGCTGTTGTCTTTCAATAAATCTCATATCTCTACCAGAACAAGAGATCTGAAGATCGTCCACATAAAGTGATCTGTGTAAGCAGGAAAGTAAAACTGATAATATGTTATTAATTTTTAAAATAAATAGCGTTACACTTAAAGCAGAGCCCTGAAGAACACCTTCTCCTCGGCAGTAAACACCAGAATAAGTATTTCCCAATCTAACTCTAAAATAACGATGTTCTAAAATTTTTTGTATAAAAATAGGCAAATGTCCGCAAAAATCAAGCTCAAAGAGGTCTTTCAAAATTCCATATCGCCATGCTCTATCATAAGCCTTCTCTATATAGAAAAAAATTGAGACAAGATGGTGGCGCCTGAGAAAGGCTGTACGAATGGCACTTTCTAATAAAATCAAATTATCTGTTGTACAGCGACCTTTGCGGAAACCGCTCTGAAATGGTGAAATGCATCCGTTTTTTTTTCCAAGATATAGGTCAAACGTGTATTTACAATCTTTTCAAGGAGTTTGCACATGCAGCTTGTCAATGCAATTGGACGGTAATTGAGAGGATTTAAAGGATCTTTATTAGGCTTCAATATTGTAATGACGGTGGCATATTTCCATTTCGATGGAAAATAATGATCTTTCCATATTCTATAAAACATATATAGAATATTGCCAAGACAGTCATCTGACAAATGTGAGATCATAGAATAAGTGATGCCATCAGGACCTGGAGAAGTTTGCTTAGTTGTGAATAATGATTTACGTAATTCTTCAATAGTTAGATCGACATTATATGCAAGAATCTTTTTTTGTACGTAATCGAAGGGGAATTTTTACTGTTTTGTTCTTATATGACAGAAATGGTTCTGTATAGTTATGTGCTGCGCATACAGATGAAAATGTGTCTGCTAAAATATTAGTCATTTCCTGTAAGTCGCAAATTTCTTGATCATTCACTTTTAAATATGATACAGGATATTCAGAATAAATTCCACACGCCTTTTTTATTAGATTCCACATGTCTGTCACTGACACAGAAGAATTAATATTAGATATAAGTTTAATCCAGGAACTTTGTTGAGCTTGACACCGAGTACGTCTAGCTATAGCTTTAGCTCTTTGAAATAAAATAAAATTTGTCGTAGAGGACCGTCTTCGGAAGTTATTCCATGCAATTTGCTGATTCCTGGGGGTTTTTGTGCATTGACTATTCCACGAAGGTTTCCGAAATTTAGGGAAAGCAGTGCTAGATTTCGGAATAGATTCCTCTGCCTCTCTTAGTATTGAAGAAGTCACGTTATCAACAATAAAATCGAGGTCTGGGTGTCCCACCATATCCTTTGATATTTTGGCTTTGTTAGCGAAACTCCTCCAATCAGCTTTATCAAAAATATAATGTTCAGGTCGTTGCGGAACTGTGGCAGGTATATTAACTTGAGCGAGGAAAATCGGGAAATGATCACTTTCACAAAAGTCATTCCCCACTCGAAAAGTGAAAAAGGGAGCAATAGGTGATGAGCAGAGAGCAAGAACCAAACAATGGAAAGTTTTGCTACCCAAATGAAAATGGGTATGGTCACCATTATTCAAAAGTCAAAGAGAGTGATCAGAAATAAATTCCTCAATTTGCCTTCTTCGAGGATTTGTGTTATTACTACCCCAAACAGGACTGTCAGTGTTAAAATCACCTATTATTATGAACGATGCTGGCAATTCAGCGACTAATCTATCAAGTTCATGTTTATCAATGGCGGAAATAGGAGGCAAGTAAAGAGAACAAACTGTAATTAAACGCGGAATCGCAATACGGACCGCGACAGCTTGCAGTTGTGTGTGAAGTGTAACTACAGATGAGGGATAATTATGAGAGACGAGGACAGCAACACCACCTGAGGCTCTATCAGAGTTACTGTCTCTTCGAATCAAACTATAACGTTTAATTTTTGTTGGGTCGTTTGATTTCAAGTAAGTCTCTTGAAATGCCATGCAGACATGGTGATGACTGTTAATAAAGTCCTTAATTTAGTGCATTTTATTGCGAAAACCACGACAGTTCCATAAAATAAGTGTGGCCATAAAAGTTAACGTTTACGTAGTGATTTTTTCTTAACTTTGCCTGCAGTAATATCGCCGAGCTGCGTAAAAGGTTCCATATCCATTTCAGATAGGTCAGACGAGGATGGAGTAATAGATAGAAGTTCTTCGGAAGTAGGTAGATTACTAATATCAGCAGATTTTAACTTTTTTTTTTCGAAGTTCTTTTGTCGGTTTCTTATTATTAAAAGCCTCAGAGTCTGTATGTGAGGCAGTAATTGCAACAGACGAAGTAAGACTGGAAGTTGCATCTTCAGGCGTTGCAAGTTTAGACACATAATAGGAAGATTTAGTTGATATTTTTTTCGTCGGTATTGTATTGGTTTTTAAAGGTTATAATTTTTTGAGGGGAGGACAAACGACCTCCGTTAATAATTCTTTGGTTTGAGATGAACTGGCATTTGTGTTTTCCGGTTTCGATTTTAAAAGAGAGGAATACAATACACCGGACTAGGACGTTCTATCATTAACTATTTGGCGGGCTTCTCTAAAGGATGTGTTATTTTTAATTTTAATGGCCAGAATTTCTTTCTCCATTTGCCAATTAGGGCAAAATTTAGACGATGCTGGATGAGCACATGCGCTGTTAGGGCATTCCAATGTTTCTGAATCGCATGCATTAGTATCATGATCCAATGAGGAACATTTGCCACATACCATTTTACCACGACTTGTTTGTCCGGAGTGTCCATACCTCTGACACTGATAACATCTCAGAGGATTAGGTATGTATGGACGAATTTTACAACGTAAATATCCAGCACGTATAAATTTTGGGAGAACAGGTGTCTTAAAAGTGACAACAACATGCTTTGTGGGAATTAATCGTCCGTCCTGTCGAACGTGAATGCGACGAGCGGCACAGACCCCCTGGGATCGTAATTCTTCCACTAATTCTGCATCAGAGTGTTGTACAAGAGATTGTTCTGAGATTACCGCCCGTGAAAATTTAATGTCTAATGAAGATATATTTTTACTGGCCATGAGCCTAAAGTAGTTAGCTGACTAAGAGTATCTGCCTGTTTTTTGGATTTCGTTTGAATAAGTAGATAAACAGAACGCATCTTTATAATATCCTATACTTCACCAATAGTAGACAGGATCAATTTATGAACAAGGAACGAAGAAAGTGAATGAAAAGTTTCATCTGTATCCATGATAAAATATCGAGAGTTTGATGTTGCTTCAGTGACGCTAGAAAAAAAATCCATACAAGGAGGAATTCAAATTCGGGCCCCGACAGGCACCACCCACCACGGAGCCCAACAAGGGAAGGCAATTGCTGGCTCTGGGAATTCCCAGCCTCAGTATCCACCCTGGAGCTAGCTTGAACCTATACGCTAAGGGCCACTTCCAGGAACGTCTACCACCCTTAACGCAGAGCCCCAGAAGGGGACCCCTTCGCTTGATCCCTAGCAGACCAACCAGTCAGGTGGCTAGTTACCAGCCGATTGATGCACAGGGGACCAACAGTGCACCACCCATCTAATGGGTCGCCATGCATGGCCAACACGTGGGGGGTTTTGGCTGTTCATGAGAAGCAAGAAGCAAACAGAGCTGAAACAGCTTCTCATGGAAAGCTCCCTCGCTTGCCGCCGAGAGATAGAAGGGCCAAGCAGACAGCAGAAGGCGTAGGGGAGAGAGAACTAAAAGGGAGTAAAGATCCCTGGGAACCTCGGAATTGGGACACCTGTATTCACCTATAGTAGGTGAGCCCCTGAGGGGCCCTCACTTAATGAAAGAAAGAAAAGATTCTTCTTGGATATATTTGTAGTATGATGTTGGTAAACAGGAACAAATGTAACTTTTTAAATAGTAAAGTACACCCTGAAATTGAAAGAACAATATATCTATGACTTCTAGCACTTTTTAAAGATTAGTGGAAAGTCAAAGATACTTCGAAAATGCGTCAATAGATATACAACCAAAAAAATTCAACAAAAACACAACATAGCTGCAAACATCAGCCCACGCATATGCGCTTTGGAATTTCATCAAAAATTTCTTCCGAAAACTTGAAGAAGAGTGAGATATGAACTGGAAGAGAATAAATCCCTTTATGTTTGAACAATGAACAACATCACAAAGGAACCCTTTGCGGAAATGGAGATGCCTTCTCTAAAAGACACGGTGTTGAGAGCCATAAATATTAATGGGTTACTGAGAAAAAGCTCAGAATGGAAATAGAATTTTCGTGAAGACTTTAAAATTACTTTTAAATGACTTGATATTCACGTAAGACCCAAAAAGGGCATCTGGAAGATCCAGATACTAGGCGAATTGAGAAGAAATTAAATTCGGTTGGTTGACCATCTTGCGAAAACTTCGATCTATAGAGTCGTGAAACAAAACAGAACTGGTTCTTTAGGACTCCTTACATATTAAGTATAGTGTTTTATATTGTAAATGCGAGAGCGATGACAAAAGCTCTTGTAGGTAGCACCTAATTCACCCAAAGAGCAGATTCCAAGATCTGTGAGTGACTGATGACAGCTCAAGTAGGACGCATTTTGGAGTTATCAAAACTTTAAATCTCGAGAGGGATTTAATTTGGATCGATTTTCCCCGACTTTGGGAAATGATGCAGAAAACGCAATGCTTCCGACACCAGAAAAAACCCAAAACCAAAATTAAAAATAGTTTTAACATTATAATGTGAATACACATTCGATAGAAAGTGGTAGATATTCTATGAGCTTTTCCTGTAACTTCAAGGGACAATCAATATGTTCTAGTATTGATGGATTATTTTACCTAGTGACTTGAGGCAGTTCTTATTCCCAATCAGAACGCCTCAACTGCTGCTGAGGAACTCGACCAAACCTCGATTTCGTGTTAAAACATACCTATGGTATTACTATCGAATAAATTCACAAATTCCAATTCCACGCTCTTTCCTGAGCTCAAAAATTTTTGGAAATTTTGTCAGACTCAAACGAAAGTATTAATCCTGAGTCTGATTGGTCGAGAGGTTTAAATGATCTAAGTCTGATTGGTTACATGGTCGAGAGGTTTAATTGGTCTGAGTCTGATTGATTGCATGATCAAGAGGTTTAATTAAGCAATTTTATATAATCCTTCTTTATTTGTTTCAAAGACTGATATTGATACATATTTGCCCCTTTTTCTTCTATAACAGCGAAGTCCACGAACTGGACGGATTCATCAGAGATGTTTTTTTGTTCAAACCCCGCGTGTACCTTGCAATAATGCTTTGGAGGACCGAATGATACACCTTCATTGCCGAATAAATACATGAGTAAATTAGAGGATGTTTGGAAAACATACATATGTTTCTTAGAGAGTAAATTTATAAGTCCAGTGATCAAATAAAGACTTTTTACAATGTCTAAACAACACGCTACCATTTAAAGAAGAGTGATCAAATCTGAAAGGATAACCCAATGCTACGGAGAGGTCTGAGACCGAAGCTTCAAAAACAGGCATATGCCTTATACTATTTTACGCCAAGCCAGAAATAATTCACATTAATTGGTTACTAAGTTATTGACCGTATTTATATATAAAATATATTGCTGAGACATATTGTCTCTGAAGAGGGGAACAGTTTTATGAATCTGTAATTCCCTTTCCCAGCTTTATTAGCCATATGACTGGGAAGAGAGATTTGCAAATATTTATAATAGATATTAGCGGATGATTTAATGATTGACGACCATTTGTCGATAAATATGAAAATTCTGGAAAATGCAAGAATTATGTCCCTATTTCTATTAAGAATCGAAAATTGGAGACTCATCTGAAGAATTCCATGTCAAATTATAGCCTGTCCGGAAACTGTATAAGATGATCGAGAAAAATGAATCTCTCTCTGGAATTGATTTCACAGTGAGCGGTAAGCTGTGGAAGCTGAACGCTATTGCTATTATTTAATTATAATTTTATGTTCCCTTGTGTTGTTACTTTCTGCAATTGCTGTTCTTTGTATGCATCTTGACTGTATTTTTGTGACGTGCTACGAGTTATTTTCACGTGATAAAGTTTTGTATTCCTCTATCCATCTTGTTGGACTCGCTTATGAATTTCGTGGTAATATATTAATTAAGAGGGTTTCTTTTAGTAGTTAAGTTATCATGATTTGCTCCTTACGCGATTAGTTTCTCAATTATTTAAATTATATAAAGTGAAACTTTTCAAAAGGTATTTTTTATAAATTCCGAAAAGCAAATGAGCATTCTCGTGCTTAATTTCTTCTTGGATTTTATTATGTTTACAGATTGGAAAATTATTTTATTCGTGTTCCATAGGGAAAGATCCTTTATTTTACTACCGGAAATTCTTTGTGCTTAGAGTTGAAAAAAATGGAAGATCATAATAACCCCAATAGCATAGAAATATAAAATAATTGCATGACACTATGCAATATTATGAATAACAAGAAATACAAAATACCATATCAAAAATATTCTATCCGACGTAATAATATTTCCAGCATTCTAAATTTTCAAAAATATTATATTAGTAAATTTTTAAATAAAAATCTTGATTTTAACTCAGGATATTGCTTGACTTAAAGTATTATTTTAATAATTCACTAAGGCAATTATTATTTAAAATTGTGAATATAATATCATAATATACAATATAGTAAAAATGACATAAAAAATTCTACATTTATTGACGTTGTATAATATGAATTTGATGATATAGTGAAATAAATAAGTGATATTATAAAATATTGTGTTTGATTTTCAATACTGCTAAAACATTATAATATTGAAGACATGTTGAAATATACTGAAAACGAAACAAAAATTTACATTTTTTAAGGAAACTGAAACAATTTTTCGAAATCAAAATAAAAAATTCTTTTCAAAAGTGAAAAAAAAAATTGTTGTTGTCAGATGGCTGTATATCTTACTATATAATACAATGAAAACGTTGTTATGATTTTTACGTTTAATGATGTTGCACAGTATATGTTTGATAATATAGTGAGATGGGTATGTAGTAGAACTGAAAAATTGTATTTGATTTTCAATTTTGAAAAAATAGTATAAATGTTAAGGTCATCTCGTAATACAATGAAATAGGAATAAAACATCATCTCTTATCTCAAATTATTCTGTTATTTAGTACTCAAATTATTAACTTCCTCAAAATTATTCTGTTTAGGCAAACTATCAAGAGCTACAATGAATAACAAACGTTTTAAAAATAATTAACTTGAAACGAAAACTTTACTGTTCGTAAATGAAATTAAGACACAAAAAGATAAATCTCAGAAAATAAGAAGTTTCTTAATAATTCATATTTACATTGCGAATATGTTACGAAATTGCAATATTGCGTCCCTGCTCAGTCACTTTCTTGGAAAGGAAGAGAGTTTTATAGATATCTCTAACAGATGTTGCATGGATGCCTTGTCAATGATTCCCGAGCTTGACGACCATCTGGCGACGAAATTAGAGACATAAACGGGTTAACGAAATGGCTGAAACGTTGGCGATGTATCGATTGGGAGCAAAATTACGTTATTTTTCAAGAAGTTTCTTTGCTCTATCTCTAAAACTATAAAAAGCCGAGAGACAAAGATGTAAATCAGTCAGCATCAGGTCAGTTATTAGCAGTCGAGTCGAGAGAGGAGTCAGTTGAGTTGAACTAAAGCAAGTAATTCAGCAAAATCTCTTCAGCGAGTTTTCTCTGGGGGCTTTGTAGCTGTTTAATTGCGATTAGCTGTTTTTGTGCTGTTGATCACTGCAAGTGCTGCTTTGTATGTACTTAACCTTTGTGTGTGTTACCTGAGTTTCGTGTAACGTCGTTAACCTTTAGGTTTGGGGAATCAAACTCTGAAAAATTTCTCTAAATGTGGGGTCTGAATGTGAAAAACTCAAAAAAGGTTTTCTGCTTCGTTTAACTGCACTTGTTGAAAAATGACCTCTTTGATTTCGACCGTGTTACCAAGTTCCGTTAATGAGTTATCTCTCCCCTTCGTAGTAAGCAGATTTCTTTTTTGCGCTTTTGTTCTTGTCTCAATCCTAGAAGTGGCTTTGTATAACATTTTTTTTTTCTTTTCATTTCCCCCTTAAAATGGTAATTTACTGATTTTATTGGAGACACTATAAAAATAATTATTACGACACTGAATAAATTATATGAAATATTTAGCTGTATAATTATTTGGTATTAAGCGAAAGTCACCAATTTCATCATCATCTGTATAGGTAATATGATTAAAAACTTTCACTACAATTATTTTATGATGTGAAAATTAATTGAAATTTAATAACTTTCTGAAGGAGTGCTGAAACTATGAATTTAGTGTTTTAAATCTAGGAATGTGCACTTCATTTTACATTAACCTTAACTGGGGAGGTGAAATTTTAGGACTTAACTGGGGAGGTGCGGTCTACGAAACCGCATTTCATTTAAACTCAAATTAAATTTTCTAATGAATGTATTAGTATGAAAAACTTTCAATATATTTTGCAGATATTTTTCTTGATATATAGATATGTTTTAGAAATTTTTCAAAATATATTATCATTGAAAAAAGCAATTACGTTGGAACATACATTTTTTTCTCAAATTGCATGTTACAATAAAAAATATTCTTGAAAAAACATATTACTTTTTACTTATTAAATCATATTTATTTTTACAGTATATGAAAGTATATAGAAGAAAATATAATGTAAAATTCAACAATTATATAAAAAAAATGACAATGGGTAAAATTGGCCCTTTTTTTTATCGGCTTGTGTGACTTTCATAGCACGGTTTTCTAGGGCATTTTAAACATACACGTTAAGAATTAGTATTAAAATCAACCTATAAATTCTGTATACATATATCTTGGTATATTAATATATTTTATAAATTTTTCAAAATACATTATCACTAGAAAAATTAATTATTTTTGAACATACATATCAAAATCAGTTGAATGCGAACTTTCATCGAAAAACTCTTCTGTACAATTATCTTTGTCACTAAAATCATTTTCTGCTTCATTTAAAAGTGTCTGGAGCACTATTTCATAATAGGATCAGTAAACTGGATGATATTTCGGGGCCCAAGTTTTAGCGCCCTCTGCTAAGCCTTGTTTATCACTGGAACACTAACAGGGAGATGCGCGGTCTTAGAGACCATGCTCAAAGAAATAACTGCATTATTTTAAAAAGTATCTGCTGAAATCGGTTGGAAAAGTGCATGTGTATTGAAGGTCACAAAACAGGAAGCTACAGGGTCAATCCATTCAACTGAGCTAAAAATAGAATAGGGGTGATAGAAGATCCATCGCTAGCTGTCTAACAGACCGCACGTCCCTAGTTAAGGGTTAATATTTCTAGCAAATCATTTTTTATAAAAAAAAAAGTAAAAATTTATTTATAATATTATAAGATTCGATTGTTTGTATTTTCTATTTCAAAAATTTAATTTCTTTCATTGCGTATTACATAGGTTACCTATTCTTCTCTTCCATAGATCAAAAACATAATTAAATATTTGAATATTAATATTCTTCTTCTGTTTCTGCACTACAGACTAGAGCAGGCCACGAATGTCCCAATCAGCTTGAGGCATCTCTACCTATCCAACGCCACAGACTTCCACTTTCTGATACCCAGCTGGTTGAAGTTTTTTCAATAATGTCAAGCCACCTAAAGAGTGGTTGACCTCTTTTTCTAACACCTATAGGGTTGTTGATATCAGCTCTTTTTGCTGGATTGGAGTCCTCTAATCTTTGTAAGTTTCCGAGCCACCTTACACGATAAACTTTAATGATTTTATTGATGATGAGTTCTTTGATTTGTTTTGTTTTTTTCGTATAGTTAATGGTAATGAAGTATTCGCCATGCATTGTATTCGTTTATAGCACCATAGATTTTCTTAAAACCTTCCTTTCAAACACTGGCAGTTTATCTCCTTGGTTAGTGTCCAACACTCCTAGTCATATAAAATAAGTGGTCAAATTAGGGTCTTGTAGATATTGATTTTTGTTCTTCGGTTCAAAAATTTGATTTAAGAATCATTTTTAGGTCGCAAAAACTTCTGTTTGCTTTTGTAATACGGCGATTGATTTCTGAATTTCTGTCATTATTTCCATTAATTAGTATTCCTAGGTATTTGAATTTTGTGACTTTTTCGAACCTGTAATCATTTTTGTCAAGGAATTTGATTAGTTTTTCTTTTGGTTATTTCTAAATATTTGGGGGGGAGGGGTTCAATTATTGTCCAGTCCATGTCCCTAGCAGCTGACTGAAGAGCTACAAGTATTTGAATTACTTTCTGTATCGTGAAGATTAATGTAATGCTTATGATATCAATTATATTTTTTTAATTAACATAATCCGAATCTTTTGTAATATGAATAAATAGTAGAGTTTCTCACTATATTATTACTGCTTAAAATACACATTTATAATTTAATTTTTTCCACAAAATTTCAATTATTCATTTACAAGTGACGTATTTTTGAAAAATCGGCTGAGAATTTTGTACATAATTAGTAAATGAATCATAATAAAATATTTTTTAATCCAAAAACTTTTCTAAAATGCAAATAAATATCAGATTTTTCAAATGTAATTTAACAAAGTAAAATTGAGTATGGTTTGCTTAGAATTAGATATATAAATGTTGATTATCGCTTTTACAATAATTCATGTATATAAATTGATTTAATCGATAATTTTTACAACTACTATTTTTCAACGTAATATTTAAGTTACGATAATATTGAACTGAAAGGTAATTTTCTTTATTTCAAAAAATATCACCTTATAGCTATTCAGCTATTTTCTGTATGAAATTCTTTATATAGGTCAGCATTCGCTATTGGAGATTAATATTATTGAAAAGAGGAAACTAATATCACAAAATTGAGGATTGGATATAAAAGCAATTCGATTCAGTCGAATATAACTCATAAGAGGAATTAAACTTACTCATTCCATACATCCCAAGACTGCTTGTTTTGAAAAATAAATTCGCCTAAACATGGCTTTCAAAATTTATTAGCGCCATCTCTGATTTTGACATCTGAAGGCTGAAATCTCCTAACCTACGTGCTACGACATAATAGAGAAAGAGGGCAACGCTAGAAAGTTTACCTGGGGAAAGAAATCTTAACTCGTTACTGGTACAACAGTTATACCGAAACGTAAACAAAGGTTAAAAGAAACTTTCTCGTACAGCAATTGTACCGCCTATAAGCAAAAGGTTAAGTTTGCACTGAGACTGTTGCACTTTTCACCGTACACCACCGGGCAGATTTCTTTTCGTAACAGTAATTATTTCACATGTTAATTAATGCTGCAGTTTTAGTGTTCATTAATGAAAATGACCTCCCCCCCCCCCAAAAAAAATGGGTTCAAAAACTAAGGACTTTCCTAATATTTCATACTTTTTTAAGCAATTATGCATTATGCCTTAATGTATTTCATTTTCATATATTTCTTTAAATAAGTTGAAAAACATTGTTATGAATAACAGAAATTAAATTAATTGGGTCAAAATAACTAGATAAGTAATGGAATGATCCCTTTTAAGAATAACCAAGCATTTATACAATTTGATTGCTCCCAAACCGAAATATCTACTCCATTCGCACCTTATTACCAGGTATCATACAGTATCTTGTGCTTATAGGATAATATTTGTGAAATCGCAGTATATTATTAACAAGTAGGTTGATTTCTTGAGTATGTGTTCAATTTTGAAGACTTGTAAGGATTATTTTAGAACGTACCTCATAAATTTTATTCGAAGATGGATGAAAAGAGCGATACTTGGGCCTGCACATTCTCTTAGCTTCTGTATCTACCAGTAAAAAGGACAGTGACCCATGAAAAATCTAATTAAAATTATAATCTGATTTTATCTAAATAGAAAATACACAAATTCTGGTTTAAAATCAAAAATATAATTTTAATATTTCGGTAAGTATCGTTCAACTAATAATATTACGGGATTAAAAAAAATTGAATTTTGAAATACAGAATTAGCAGAACTGTTGCTAAAAACAATTTAAAACAAGTAAACTTAAATAATTATTTTCTTTTTACATAATATTTTTAATGGATTTTTAACAAAATCTATATGCACATCTCTGGAGGATTTATGAAAGGCATAATACCACAGATTTAGTTATTCCTTACTTTACTTTAATTAATACCCTTTTGAGCAGTGGTGGTGTAGCGGCGTGAGTCAATGAAAAGAATATAGATACTATAATGGGTACCAATCTCAGAAGGCTCCATGGATACAAAGAGTTTTATATCACCTTTTTAAACAATGTATGGAGGTGGGGTGAAAAACATGTCCGTTGCAAAATGTTCATTAAACACCTGTATAGAGGCTGTTTTGGTTGGAATTCGTTTGGCATTTATTCTAGTCGAAGTAACACACCACTCTTCGAATTTCCATGGCATTCAATCTAAGGACATTATATCAACGCCTGCAAGGTTCACATACAAAGGTTATATTATGCCAAAGTGAATCTCCAACCTGGGAACATAGATCACATAGTTCAAACGCTACCACTGTTAGGACGCAGCTTCATCGAAATGAAATTCAAAAACGTGTGATCCGACTTAAATTTTTATTTTTCGATTTAAATTTTTATAAAATTAAATACAATGAATATGCTTATAGTTCTTTTACTTATTTAACTTAATGATTTGGTTTAATGAATTACCTGTTATAAGCATTTAAAATAAAATCATTTTCGTGCTTGGCATCTTCACTTTTACTGTACGCGCATTTTCACACTTTCGAATTTATTTGTACGCTAATAGATTTGATATCTGATATCTGAAGAGACCAAATCAAGATTATCGATTATCATAGTGTGATAAGATTATCCTTAATTAAAAACAAATGTCATATTCTATAAATATTATGCTGTAATGTCCTTAAGTTTTCTCTCACACCCATTTTAAAAAAAGTTATTTCAATCTCATGTATACATTTATTTAAACAACATCAAACAAAATTCTATTCGGGAATTCAAGTCAATTTGCTAAAACTAGGTGAATTGTCTTACTTTTGGTTTAATTTTACATAACAAGGATTTTTCTGATATCATTAAGTTTTTTTCATTGAGCTATTTATTCTTTATTCTTCTCATGATCTTATGCGCTGTTGTAGTCAGCAGAAAAGCAAAACAATCTGACTGATGAAAAAAGCAAATCCCTTCAATTTCTGTTTTTATACTTATTCTTAATAGTATATAGAATGATATCATAATGATGAGGTATGGAATTAAGTATCCAAATTAACTTTAACACCTGATTTTTGTTGCCACCTTTGAAATTGTTTTGATATATCCGCAGCGTCATAACCGACAACGTTTCTCGTATTTTATATATTTCCTTGGTCAAAAAAACAAAACATTTTTCACAATGAGTTGTACTAAATAGAAGTTAACTTTAGTGGTAGTGTGTTAGAGTTGGTGGTGAGGGAAAACGTTGTTTCTTTCACAATATTTTTCCTATTTTTTTTAATTATTATTTGTAGTATTTCCCCGTTTAGTTATAATTTAAGAAAGTTTTGTCCTCCACTGTTTTGAAATTTTGAGTTCAATTTGCACTTTAAATGGAAACGACGATGTCGGAAGACAATTCTAGCCTGCCTCAGGTTCGTTTTGTTTTGTCTTGTCTAATCAAACATATGTTTTTTTTTTCATTCCATTGAATCTATTTGATATAAAATTAGATTGTAATTATTGATTGATACTTGTAAGAATACAAAATGTATGAATTGGTAAAACGTGTTTTGACAATATGAACAATGACAACTAAAGTTGTATGCCTTTCTTATTGTAAACATAAACCTGTGTTGAATTATATCGTCGTATGTCTTTGTAAATGCTGTAAAAACTTGCTATTATATCATTTAGAGACACTATATATATTGTTATGCATTCTTATAATTTTTCAGACAAGAATTTGGTTAGTGCTTCAGTAGTAGTTCTTTGAAACAAGTGAGGCAAATATGTCTTATTGAGTTTTCTAGTAACCATTTGAAGTTCTAATTTTGGATGAATCTTTTACCTTTAAATAAAATCGGTTTGTTCCCTTCAGAAATATATTTATATAGGCTACCATATGTCATATATTTAATAAAGGTAATCAATTAAATGATACCAATAAGAATTGCAAGTAGATGACAGATATTTTCGATCAGAAATAGTTGTTCTGACAAATTTTCAGTGAGAGATTTCGTCCTGTAATTATATTTTGCAGATTTTAAAATGTGTAATTTTTATCACTCCTGCAATTTCGATTAATGAATTTCCTTTTGCAATATTTTAGAGTTGTAAAAATTTGATTTTTTTTCTTTTTTCTTTTTAACACCTTGTATTAGAAATATAATAAAAAAATGAATTGTTTTAATTTAAAATGACTCTATTAAAAACAATTTCTTCTTTATTTTTTTAATTAATAGCTCATTTGTTGTTTATTATTGTACATATGTATATATGAACTATATGGGAGAATCGAGTACATTGCAATGAATGGCACCAAGTTGTAACTTTTTTAAGATAAGTTGCTAAATGAGTTAATCTTTTTTTATTTTTAATTTATTAGTTTTGTGAATTTTGATAGGTTTGGCCTGATTTTTTTCCTCCTTGGCAAGAAACCTAGTACCTGATTCTCCGATTTTACACGTATATGCACCAAAAGCTGCCAAAAGTTTTGTTATGAATTTTTTTTTTTTTTTTTTACAAAAATGGTTTAAGAATTCATTGCCTTAAATGTCACAAAATAATGATTCAGCATAATTTGCACTAATCTTGCTTTATACTATTGAAATTGGTAGAAAAATATGCTTATTTGGCACCTATGTTGTAATGTATTTTTATATTTGAAATGAAATGTTTACAACCTTTTAAATCTGAATATATGTATACTAATTGCTTTTGACGATTAGTTTGTTTGCTGAAGATATTGGCTTTATTTAATCTTGTTTAAATCGTTTAGATATAACCTCATGTCCATAATTGTGTTAAATAATAAAACTGTTATTTTAATTATCTTGCAATTGTTCTGTACATTGTGTACATGAAAATTTCCAATGGAGACCATTCCCTTGAATAGTAGGACCATTTAACATGTAAATATACTGTTCATCTATCTTCTAAATTTCATGGTATTGAATTTCACTGTATTTGTTTTGTAAATTATACAGATATTAAATAGTCATTCTTCTTTAGCTTTCACTGATGAAAGAAAATTATTCAATTAAATATTTGATAAAACAATAAAAGGAGTTTAAATTTCAGGGGCTATAATGTGATCTATTGTTTGAAATTAAACAAAATATTTTTTAATAAATTGCCAAATTCAAGAAAGTTTATGCAACTACTGTATTTGTGGCATTAAAAAATTTTCTAAAAGCTATTTTTTTTTTAAACTTAAAATGGTATAAAATTCATTTTTGTTTTTTAATATTGTGGAAAATTTTTGTAAAATAATGCAAAAATTCAATTTTATTTTTAGTTAAAATTTCAAAAAATCACTCTAGGCACACATTCCTATCTTCCAAGATATTTATGTTCCAAATTTAGTAACTGTAGATCAAACTATCTGGCTTGTAGAATGCTGATTTAGATGCACACATGTTTATCTTTATTACCAGTAGAGATATATAGAGTGAAATTGATTTAATCTACCAAATGAAAAGGGTTGATAGAGAGATCTGTGTGGATCATAAATTATTATAATAAACTTGTCCTATCTCTTATTATTTACAAGTTGTTGAAACAAATGAATATGTTATTAATCAGGGAAAAAACCTAATATTAAACATTTCTGACATTCCAACACGTGAGATAAGCACATATTTTGAAAGAGTGTGGGTAGTTCCATAAGATAATGCCATTTTCATTAGATACTTGGATGTGAAGCCAAGCTACGAGCAGAAAATCTGAGTAATATGCAAAATCTTTAATATTGAATACTATTCTAGCTATAATTTATTAAATTTATCAAAAACTTGTTCATCTTCATTTGAATGACCCAACTTCAACAATAATATTTGAAATTATATTGTTCTGTTTCAGCAGAAATTTAACCTTTCATTAGTCATACATCACTGAAATTGACATTCTTTAAAACATGCATTTGTTAAAAAGTTAGCAAATGAGAGAATGATGGATAAATTGAATGTATGCAAATCTGCTAAAATGAACTCCTTCCAATAAGAAAATGTCTGTTAGTTTGTTTCTATTATATCTATAACTTAATTAAAAAATGATTTTTCTTATTTGGCCTTAAAATTTTCCTTCTTGAACCTAACTAAAACAGCTGGCTTAAAGTAGATGGGAAATTAAAATCGTACGCGACAATGGTCCCACTTTAAGGATATGCGATCTCCCGTTTCTTCAGCTTAGGTTATCTGGTTAACGTAATGTTATTAACACGAATTTTTCATTCTTATAACAGGTTTTGAAAATTAAAACGGAACCAAGCTGTAATGGCTGCTCAACTGAACTTTTTGTGTTTATAATATGGTTATTTCACTAACTTTAGCAGAAATTGCTGGTTGGTTTACTTTGTTTCTCACTGCATAATATTGTCACTGCAAAATCAGAATATCGGATACCATTTCATACCCCCACCCCAACAGCTACATAATTAACCTATTTACAGAAATTGGGTGAAATTAACACTTTGACTGTATATTCTGCAGTTTTTCATTATATGTTTGTAACAGAGTTATGGCTACATAATAAACTTCCGAACGCTACAAAAAACGAATATATATATATATGTAATATTTTAAAATCTAATTTAAACTTAATTTCCTAATTCTTAGCTCGGTTCATCATATATTAACTTAATTCTAAAATATTCTCTTATTGCTTGATCCCATTCCACTTTTTCTATTTAATTCAACACAAGTTCTAAAATTGAGGAATCAGCTAAAAGCCGACTAGTTCCCGCACTCCGAGTGATGAATATTGCTGACTTTAACAAATTCTTCTAAAAGATCCTATGATTCCTTTGTCTGTGGTCGACCCATGTAGGAAATCCTTATTAAAATCTCGAACTATATATTCACAGGGATAAAATTTTCATTAGCTTTTCCTCATTTCGTGTTATGTCATTTTGTGTTGTGCTCATCGCTTTTGCTTGTTCATAAATCATACCTCCTGGGATGGAAATAAAACAAAGTTAAAAATTCAAAGTCTTCTTCTCTGTCTTCAACCACAACTGATTCAAAACTTATGTTTATATATATAGACTGAAAATTGCAAAAAAACGCTAAAAAGAAACCTTCTTCCAGATATTACGCTTATAGCACTGCTGATAGCGAAAGAATTTTTAGCATTGTTATAAAATACAAAATGGAATTTTTTTCCAGCACTGGAACATTAAAATAGCAATATAAAAACACTAGAATCGCTCATCATTACAAAAATGTATATAGGAGTTTATTATGATATTAAATTGAGTAATGATGACTTTTGAAAGCAAAAGTTCTTGCTGTTAGATGGGAAGAAAAAAATTGCAAGTGTCCAACAAGTAATTTGTTTGATCAACAAAATTGTGTTCTATGATTATTTTTTTTTAAAAAAATATCTACCTTATATATTTAGTCAATAAAAAGTGTCTGTTAAATAATTTTAATAATGTTTAAAAGTATTTAATTAAAATTCTTTGGAAATATTTATTCTTCAATAATTTGTTGGTGCTATATTAAATATATCTATAAGAAGTGCTACTAATAATTGGGAAACCAATGTTGAAGGGTATGCCAAAATACTGATGCAAAACACTCGTGTAGGTTAGCTATATCTGTTCTCATATTATTATATTTTATCATCAAATGCCTGTTCTAGTTGTTAGATTAAAATTTCATATCTTTAGCTTATAGTTTTCAACATTCATAATAATGATAAACATTTGTTTTATGGAATTAAGTTATGTGAGTTATTGTGACAACTTATCTTATTAACTGAAAGTGCTCAGAATTTAATCATATATTTTGTAATTCATGAATTTTTTTCTTATTTGGCAGTAAAGTCTCTTTTAAAAAACTTTTTTATATTAGAAATGCTAGATATTAAAGTGAAATTTTAAAAACGAATCGTTTGTCTATTGGCTTAAAGAATGAGCATGCTGATTTTACATACTGTACACAGATGAATTTCATTTCTAGTTAATCTAGAGAACTATTAAAAAGTATTGAATTATCATATCTTTCTGTTAAAAATTTTATTACAGAAAAATTAAAGAATGTTTTTAAAATCTCGTGTTAGTATGAATTTTTCAAAATTCCTTTTGGTAACTATACTAGTAAATAAGGTGTCTATAATTTTCAAGAGTACTGTTCATTTGTCGCAGATATTTAATGTCACCAATTTTCTATGTTTTAAAATAGCTTTACATTTTCAATTTATTAGGGAATAGTTAAATCTACTGTGAATTTCATGAAACTTAATATTTTTGATTACAAGATCTGAAACTAAATAACAATTAGTTATCTTCTATTTAAAATATGCTCTTTATTAACTTTTAAAAATGATCTCGGGATAATGAAATGAGGCAGATGACTTATTTTCTTCACAAGATTAACGAAAATCCCCTGCATTTTCAACTTTTAACATAAATAACTTCTTGTGAGATTATTTCATCTTGAAACATTGATTTCATATTTTTGGGAATTTGATAGTTTTTAACAAAATTTGTTTGCATTTAAACATTTATTCCATCTCTATTCCCTCTATCCCATCATAGACATTTTGTTTTGTTGTTCATCATATATATATATTGACCATAATCAATTTCCTTCTAAATATAAACTATAATTTTTTTTTGTGATAGTAATTAGATTAAGCAGTAATTTTTTTATTGTTGTTGTTAACTTGTATAGCAATTTAAAAAAGAATAATATGTTGTAAAGTTTATTTATTTTTTTGTAATCCTAAATAAAGTAAACTGCTGCTATATCAAAATATAAATATATATATAAAAGAAGTAATACCTTCACATTATTGCAGGGAATGGGAGTGAAGTGCAAAAATTCTGAAAACATTCAAAAGTTTTATATTAGTCAATTAGATAACTTTTGCCACTAATTGCTATTTGATAAGATAATTTTTAATTTTCTTCAATCCACTATAGTATACATGCCATAAGTTGGGAAATTCTAGATTAAATTAAGTAGTTCTAAGTGGGCCAATTGAAAGTACATAAAAGCATTATTGATAATAGAAGAAAAGCTGTACGTAAGTGTTTAAAATGGAAAGAAAAAATCTGAATCGGATTATTTCAAGTTTTTTTAAAACATTAAAAATCTTGTAGTTTTTCATGAACATAAAACTTGTGAAAAGAGCATTCTTGTTTTATGTATGTGAACAGGATGCAACTACAGACACAAGGTATTAACTAATAATCTTTACTTTTGAACTTCATTCTTATGAACTTCCAAGTCCCTGAAGCAAACTCAAAAATCACATTGAAAGTATATACCACTTGAATAGTTTAATGCAATGAATAATCATTTCCTTTCATCATAAGATAATATAAATTATCACAATGTTATTTCCATTTGTTTGAAACATTTGATATTATAAAAAAAGAATAAAATGCAAAATCAAAAATATATCCATCAAAGGTCAAAAATTAAAATCCTTTAGCTTAAATACACCTAAACCCTTAACATTAGTAAAAATTTGTGCTGGAGGTGGTCAGTGATGAGAGAGACAATAGATGGTACTCAAAAAAATAATTCAAAGAGTGTGGAGAGAGAGAATTGTTTCGACCCTTGAGATGCAATATTATCTGGAAATTACTTAAAAGAATTTATAAATTAATTGTTAGATGCATTTGCAATTTATTAAAATTTATTTCATCATTATGTATGTTTTGTTTACCAGTGTTTATTAAGATAGTTTTATTCATGATTTTCTACAATTTTGAAATTTTATCCTATGTATTAAAAAGTTTTCCATTCATTTTATATTTTCTATTTATTTGTAGGAACCATCAGAATAT
This sequence comes from Argiope bruennichi, assembly GCF_947563725.1. Lineage (NCBI taxonomy): Eukaryota > Metazoa > Arthropoda > Arachnida > Araneae > Araneidae > Argiope > Argiope bruennichi. Next base: position 115,348,982 of record NC_079163.1, on the reverse strand, counting down.
CAATCACCAATGACATATTTGTATGAAAATTGCCACAAAGCACGTGAGAAAAACCCAGATTTTATTAATGAATGTAATATATGTACAAAGTACTTCGAAAAATGGTCCGAACAAGATCAAATAGAGTTTGTAGAACAATTGTTATCCAAAATGACGCATTGTCAGCACAGTCATGTTAGTTCTTTTCTAAGGCCCATGCTACAAAGAGATTTTATATCTCTTCTTCCTAGTAAGCTTCATTTTTTTTTCATTTTATAAGTTTATTTCATAAATTTGGAAGTTGCAAATTTGTATTACAGCCCTTACTCTAATTTTATTACATGTTGAATCTTATTGTTCCATTTTGTATTTTTTATTGAGGCAATCTTTTTATATATTATTTATTTTAAAAATATTTTTACCTTTTTTTTATTATTAATCAAAGTTTGAACCAATATATGATACCCCTTTCTAATTAAATTTTTAATTATTCACTGCCCTGTCAATTATTGTGAATTATAGGATATGGTAAAGATTGTAAAGGGATGAGCCCTAAAATATTTTAATTGCTTAGCTTAATACTGCAATATTATTAATATTTTGATAATGAAAATAATGCTAATAGATCGATGGAACAAGATAACGAAAAATTGAATGTTGATTATTCTACTATGAAGGGAAACAAACATAAAGCATTGAATCACAATGTGAATATGTCATTCTACATATATTGATTTTTAAAATGTTGAACATTTTCTTGTGCAGAAATTAGAGTAGTTTTATAACTGCTTTGTGATTACCTTAGAGTTAGAGCTTTTAGTGCTAGAATTTTAATACAGGCAATAACATTTCTAAAGGCTACTATTACATTACATTCTAAATATTATGTTTTGTATTACATTATGATATTTTGAAAATTTACAATCTGAATGGTATACAAATTAAAGAAAATAACATGAATTTATTTTGAATTTCAAATAAAGCAAATTATTTAATTTTTAACTGTGTATTTAAAATATTTTATAATAGAGCTGTGGTCATTGCTTGATTAATTTGCTTTAATTTGATAACTTGTAATATTTCAGGAGATAAAAATTTAATTAAACCTCACATTTTCAAAAGGGAAAAATGCATTCCAACTATCGTTTAAAAAAAGTTAAAAACAAATCTGTATTTTAGGAATGTAGCAATTTTCATTAAATATCTTATAGTTTTGATACTTTTGGCATATTCTCAGTTTCATTGGTTGCAGTGAAGTGATGAGAATATTTGTGTGATTCACCGCATCACAAACAGCAATGTAAATTGATATGTGAAACGATGAATACATATTAATATAAATCTTGGTCTTTGGTAAAATTCTGATATAACAAATAAAAATCTTAATGCCTAGATTTCAGCTGTAATTTTGAGGTATGTTTTCTGTATATTTATGTTTTTTCTCTTAGAAATAAAGAAAATGGGAAATAAACTAGAGGTAGCATTAATACCTGGGAATATTAAGCAGCTAAATAGTGATTTTAATTGCTTAGCCTACATAATAAGAAGGCATAAGCTTGATTTTTTTTTAAGAAGTCACTCTTTGCTTTTTTATGTTTTAATTTATTTATTAAGTATTCAGGTCATATTTATTAAGTGATTGAAATTATTATATTGGTTTAACTATTAAGTTTTAAAGCATTAATTTAATTTTAAAAAAGCTAAATTGCAGTTTAATTTGGGAATTTTTATTCATCTGCTTCCTCCAAATCAAAATGTGAAAATATTTTCTTTGTGAAAAGTTCAAATTGAAAAGTATTTATTATAAGCCTTCATAACTGAGATTTTTCCTTTCATGGACTGAAAAATCAATTTTAAAAGTTTTTGGGGATTGTAAATTAATGTTTTATGAGAGTTATACCATATATTATATTACACATTCAACAATTTTGTATTTTCTTGGAGCATAGAATAAATACAGTGATCAAGCTTGAAAAAAAAATGTTGTTGTTAATTCATTTATTTAAAAAAAATTAAGATGTAACTTGCTAAAACACTATATCTAGGATAAATACATTATTAGGATTTTTTTTATGCCATTGCATATAATAAAATTCATATATTGTTGTATATATTTCGGATTTTATTATGAAATGTTGTATTATAAGAAAAGTTAAAATTCTGCTTCTCTGTTTAAAATTCTGTTTTGAAATGAATGTTTTTAAATCAAATAATTTTTTATGTTGAAGAGTGTGCAGGCTTTGTATATTTTACAAACCATTTAAAGATTGTATTATTTATTAGTAAATCAATGCAAATTTAATCTATAAATTCTTTTCATTGTTGGAAAATATATAGTAGTTTTTCTATGTCTTTATCTTCATTACTCTTCTATGGTTTATTTATTTATTTATTTTTATAGAAAAAGGCCTAGATCATGTTGCTGAAAGCATTTTGTCTTATCTTGATGCCAAGTCCCTAAGTGGATCAGAGCTTGTTTGTAAAGAATGGTACCGAGTGATTTCAGAAGGGATGTTGTGGAAAAAACTAATTGAGAGACGTGTCCTCACTGATTCTCTGTGGAAAGGTTTGGCTGACAGAAGAGGATGGTTAGCATTTCATCATTTGCAATCGTTTTGCTTCTAAAAATGAATCCCTCCCCCATTTTAATATAGAATTAATTATTCTATATTAAAATGGTAGAGGGATTGCCTTGATAAATTATTTGTTTGTTAATTAAAGAAAATATTACAATTAATATTTAGAAAGAAATGCCCCTCTCTCTCCCTCCCTCCCCCTCTCACATACAAGAAATGAATTCAGTTTAAGAATTAACGAACTTTATTTCTAATCTTCAGCTTTTTGACTTCCAAAGTTGTTTTTAATAAAATTATTGTTATATTTGCTGTATTCCTTTACTATTGTGCTAGGTTTACATTCATTTTTAAATGTGAGGTTAAAATTGGCATTATCACTATAGTTTTCTTTGTCTATAAAGATTAGAATAATGTTCCTTTGTATTAATTTGAGAGAACTGTATCCATAACATCCCAAGCAAGAAATCTACTAGGATTTTTTTTTTCTGTTCTGTATTTTTACTACATATTTCCATTGCAGACACAACAATTTCAGTTAAATTCATAATAAAATGCATTTTACTAATAGTCTTGTGTCAAATTAACAGAAATGTTATTTATATAGCTTGTTTCATAAATGTCAATTTTGAGAAAATTAGTACAGATATTTTTGAATATTTAGATATGGAGTATTCTGTTCTAAATCTGCAGTTTGATATTCTAGCATTGCCATGTTGTAGGATAGACCCTTATGCATGCCAAAAGTGGTCCCCCAATGTCTTGTGCTTGGGACAGAAAATAAATCCTTGCCAAATTTATTTTCAGTTTTACTGCATGCCTTTGAACAGTGATGATAAATTCCTGATGAGTGCAAGCGAGCCTGTTTCTGGGAGAACAAAATCAATTTCTCACTAGACAAAAGTTGTGCACACAGAAAGTATTAAGTTGGCTTTGAGCTAGGCCATTGTAAGATTTTATGTGCCTTATTAAAACTTGGGATTCATTTTTGTAATTACCTTGAAATTAAACAGAGGAATCCCACTAAGGGTGACAATGGAAAAAACATTAATTTAAGTTTGATATTTATATGGGAGAATCTTTCTTTACCACCATATGGTTTGCTGATAATGTCCTATAAAATCATCAGCTGCAGACTTTAGAGAGATTAGTTAAAATAAACTCCTGCACAAGTGAAACTGCAATCTCATCATAGTTAATTATGTTTACAGATATTCAAGAAGTATCCGCAAAAAATTTGTCGATAAAAAATTTTCATAATATAAAAGGTTAGCATTAATGAATGCTTGGATATTAAGCATTTATATTTTCAAAATTATTATGCAAAATATATTCAGTAGAGCATGAAAATAAACTGAAACTTCTTTCATCAGTTACAAATGTTAGATGTGTAAACTTTTAGTAACATGACAAACATCTAATCTGTTGACAAATTCGTTCCTTGCATCTTGGAAGTTTTACACTGTCAGTGGTATTGATGCATTCTCTTAGTTCCTTGACTGCTTTCAAGTGCAAGTACCTAATGCAAGATTTTTGATGTAGCATCATAAAAAGAAAATGCATTAGGTAAGATCCTGGAATTTTAATGATCATGTGACGAATGACAAATCAGTTTTATCTGCTTGTCCAATCTGAATTTTCTGAAAGCTGCAAACATGCCGACCCTGATGGGTTGAAGCCCCAACTTTGTTGAAAGATAAAATTCATACTAACCTTATGTAATTATCAAAATGCTCGTACTCTCAATTTGTCCAAATAATTGCCAGTTATTCAGTAATGCTAATAAAAAAATGTTGTTTTTCTTTATTTTTAAGTGTCACTAGTTACTAGTTTTGCTATGTGTAATAGTTGTGCAAATATGATTTTTTAAAATGTAGTCATTAATTTATGCTGACCCTGTATTTCATTATAACTTTTACTTAATTTTCATAATCACAAAATAAATTTTTTTGAAATATTATTTTAGCTGGCACTTGGAAAAATTTCCTCAGACATTTGACCAAACACAAATAAAATTGCTGCTCAACCTTCTTTTATGATGAATACAATAATGGTTATAATGAACTTAATGCTGATTTATTTAATCAGAATTGTCAAATAATGAAGACAATTGAATAATTTTATTTAATGCATGTATGTAAGCTTAATTTTGTTGTATAACTTTCAGTGAATGTTGCTTTATATTTCGTTTGTTTACCTTTCTTTTAATAAAGTTAATGCATTTGTCAAAAATAGGATAAAATACCTGTTCAAACCAGCTCCTGGAGAACAACATCCTGATCATACGTTTTATCGGCGATTGTTTCCTAAAATTATCCAAGATATTGAAGTAAGTTTCCTCATTTTTCTTGATTTTATTTATAACTTTTTTATTTAATTATATTCCTCCATGTTTCGAATCTCTCTTTCATATAAAAATTGTTATTAGTGATGTATAATGTATGAAAACAGTACCCTTTAAGCTAAATAAAATGAAATTAAATGCAAGCGTCAATAATATTAATTTATAAGTAAGACTTAAGTACTTTTACAATTGATTTGTACCATCTAATATGGTGTAAAATGAATAGAATTCGACATACGTAGTTATTCGAATATATAATTATGATATAGTATAATTAGTTTTTTTATTTGGCAGATGAGTCTTAAAGCTTTTTATATACTTTCAAGTTTTTATTCTAATCCTCATCGTTTTATTTCCATGCATCTTGAAAATTTTATATTTTTTATATCAGAAAAATTATTTTTGTATTAATGTATTTAATATAGCATTTCTAACTGTAAATTATAATTTTTATAAAATGAAGCATACTACTGTTATAATATTAAAATATTAATATATGTTGCATAAAATTTTTTGTTTGCCTTGAAATACCAATAAAATTTTAATCTAATCTATATTGTCTGTTTCAGAGCATAGAAACTAATTGGAGATGTGGACGGCATAACCTACAAAGAATTAATTGCCGCAGTGAGAATAGCAAAGGTGTATATTGTTTGCAATTTGACGATCAGAAAATTGTCAGTGGTCTTCGTGATAACACCATTAAAGTTTGGGATCGCAATTCTTTGCAATGTGTGCAGGTAAATACATTAATAAATCGTCATGCTAAAATAGGATTTTCTAGTTTTGACAAAAAAAGTTTTCTAATTATTAGAAAGTAAGATTCTGTATTATTACCACAAATGTTAGAACAGCAAATGAAACTAGGGAGGAGGGGAGTATGCATATATAATAATTTCAAATATGAATACCTGTTTTCAAAACATCTCTAATACAAATAGCTACCGATTTCAGTATTTATTTTATGTAAATTGAGAACAATTTCCAAGATATTTTCATTTTAAATATTATCTATGATTATAAGTTCATTTAATTCGTTTTTTCATTGGTAAACCTATGAACCTCAGGTTTGCAATTGATTTATGTGCTTCGTAATAACTCTTGGAAAAAATGTAGATTTTTGTTCGTTCTGTGATATATTTTAAACTTAACGAAGGAATGAAGAGACTTCTTTTGCTGGTAGAAGGCAAAGATCACTTTTGATCATGGATAGTTTTCTGTTTTATGATCGATTTTTCTTGAAGTTTTAAGAACTAAAATGAAGTCTGCAGACTTCCAATGCATTTTTAAAATTAATTTAGTGATTTTGATTGATCCAGATCACACAACCCCTAAGTTTTAAAGTGACCGGTGCAACAGAAGATATTTTAAGATTTGAGATGCATACTTCAAACTTTTTTTTTTTTAATATTAATTTCTTGTATTCTGTGTTTAGATATTAGAGTTGCCTCGACACCAGAAAAATTCAGAGTATTTAAAAATCATTATAAATTGGGAAATTACAGAAAATTATTTTTTTTTTCCCATCTAAATAATGCCAATCTCTTTCGAAATTGCTAGAATAAAAGATCTTCGCCATAGATTTAAAATCTAAACTACATCATTCACAGATTCTCATCCCTTTGCTTTTCACTTCATTTTTTCTTACACATAGATCAGTCCAATTTCTAAGACAGAGAGAAAATACCGATATTGGAATTGTGAATACAAACTATTTAAAATGCTAGTGGAGCTATTGAAACTGAACAAAGACACTTTTTAGCAGTGTTTTATATTTTTGAAGAATACTACAATAAAATACTTTAATGCATGTTCAGAATTTTGTTATTTTAAAAGCTGCATCTTGTTTAAATCCATGTTAATTGAAAGCAATGCAGCATTATGTGAACAGCAAATGGACAGCCTAAAAAAATATTTTTCTAAATTTTTCTTTCAAAATAATGATTATCTGAATTTTTTGCAAGAGATTGATAACAATATGTTAGAATAACAAAAACAAAATAACATATTAAAGTTCATGAAATGATATCTTCAAGCAGGGTAATGAAAAATAAGTAAATCAAGAATGATGATTTAATAATCGGATGCTAATCTGAAAGAGTGAAATAATGTTTAAACTATAAAATTTTATGCAACTGTATCTGATTTCCTTTCTTCTAGGTGTTGACTGGTCACACTGGCTCGGTATTGTGCCTTCAATATGATGATAAAGTCATTATTAGCGGTTCTAGCGACTCAACTGTCCGGTATATATTTCATTTTTGTTTGATGCATTTCTTCCCATTCCTTTAAAAATTGGTCTTTGTTATTTTCTTATTGATGATGTTTACTTCTTGCTTATTTTATAGTGTCTGGGATGTATCAACAGGACTGATTTTAAATACATTAATTCATCATTGTGAAGCTGTGCTCCATTTAAGGTTCAATAATGGTTTAATGGTAACCTGTTCAAAAGTAGGTGAACCTTACTTATTTTGACTACAAATGCAGTTTAATGCTGATTAATTTGAGTGTTTTATTCCTTTAAATGTAATAGTGAGTGAATGAGTATGTGTTTCTTTCATGTGTAAAAAGGAGTCATAAGTATTTCTTGGATGCTATTGTTAGTTATAACGAAAAAATAAATTTTAAATATGCTTCATCGGTTATTTGTCATTTATTAAAATTATCAGAGGTACGAAATTATGAGTCAGTGTAGTGAGTGATTTAAAAATTTCATCCAAATAAGAAAGGAAACTGGGCTGTTCATCTTCGTGAATACCCCATATTTATTCGTAACATATGCCAACCAAATGCCCTAGTTTCTAGTTATTTTTTTTATATTCATTGTGGCTGAAAAAAGACATAAAATTCCTATCTGGAAATCGAGCCGACACTGCAGCATTATTCGAAAATTACTATACCAAATTGTCGGTCGTCATATCTACATAATATGTAAACAGTCATAAGATGAAAGATGATGAAATGTACTTCCTAATGATATTCTAAACTTCCAAGAATAAATATTCTGATTCGCACATAATCTAAATGGTTACTATTCTACATTAGCATTAATAATTTTCATTTTCCAGGGATCAAAATTTTAATTCTTATTTTCTCATGATTTTCTTAATTTTTTATCAAAATTATGGATGTTAAAATAAAACCATTAAATCCTATGATTCTGTTAGAAACATTTTAAGTAAACTGGAATTTAATCACATTTATTGTATATATTAACTTTTAATGAATATCCAGAATTTCTTGCTTGTGTTTTCATTGTATGTTAATTTATCTGTAATATTGTGAGATTTTCAATAAAAAATTTTATTTCCTACTTTTTACTACAGTAATAAAAATGTGGTTAAGAAATTTTTATAATTTCAAGTTTTTAGGCTAACTTATTTCATCATTCATAATTATAAATATTATCGGATTTTTTAAAAAAATTATATTGTATTGTGATTGTAGATAAGACCACCTCGGTGAAATCAATTTTTAGTTAAATGTTAACTGATATTTAAGAGCTGTGATTTTATTAAAATATTCCATTGTTCCAAGGAAACAGAAACTACCCAATTTCAAACTACAGTACATGAAGAAGTAAATTTAAGCTCCATGCAAAATTCCGGCTTTACAAACATGAAACATACGAGGTTATATGAAAGTATTTAAAAATGAAACTTATACATTTATAATCAATCATTTGCTTGTCTTAATGATGAGGGGCTCTCTGCATGGGTTCCAATTTGGGAGTCAAAATTTGAAAACGATTTTGAATATTTAGTACCCTTTTTCTCTTTTGACATTTTAGTTCATTTATATGCTTTAAAATGTAAATTATATATGTTACGGCCAAAGCTCGAAGTTCGGCCAATTCGCGTTTTGGCCAAGAGGTTTGGCCGAAGTCCGAAGTACTTATAATTAATACTGTATATTCTACTTTGGCTGGCCATTTCGCGAAGTGGCTGAGAAGCCTTGGCCAAAGCCCAAAGTCATGATGGTAGATGGACCATATTTGTTTTAATTAGTCCTTATATTTGCTATTTGCCTTTCAAACAATTTCATATATTTTGAAGCGATATTTCGGGAGACAATGGGATCTTTAACATTAGGTCTTTGGAGCAGAAAAAGACTATGGATCACCCTTAAAGGTAGTTGACAAATTGAATACTCAATTTGCCTTTGTATTCATTCACTATACGCAACGCATTTGCTCAAGATATAATTCGTCTTTTTGAAGGGCGTAAATCTAATCTTCACGCTAATACATTGTTACAGTATATACGTTCACTGAATAATTTCTATTATGGCTTTAATATGAGAATAGAATAATACATTTGAACTCGTTTCTGAAACAATTGTACTTATAAAAAAAATAGTACACAGAAGTACTCATTTTTAAATACTTCATTTTTAACAGTGTGTAAAACAATCTGCTCTTGATTTCTTTTTTTCTACTTTGGCGGCTCGTGCCTAGCTACTTCGCGAATTGGCCGGCCAAAGCCCGAAATCAAGAAAAGATCTGACATTGGCCGGTAAGTTTACAGCAACGTTGACCAAAACTCGAACTGGCCGATTTCGGGCTTTGGTCGTAACATATATATTCTAAATATTGTTTTATTAAAAGAATTCATTTCTAGTGTTTTCGGTGTATCTGCAAAATTTCAAATACTTTTATGAGTATTTCACGATGCATAAAATTCCCTTAATGTTTAGCCTTTGTTCAAGTGCAATTAAGGTTGTTCAGTAAATGAAATTTCAACATATGACTATAGCCATTAATTAATCAATATGCATTCCACTGTGCTATTGATGTATTCATGCATGGCAGCTGATTGTTTGAAAAAATGTTCTCTTTCAAGTTTTACACACTGTCCTAGTAACTCTATTTTTAAAAATGACTAACAGCATATTATGCTTCACCGCAATAAAGTTTTGATTTGTGATTTTTATATCGCTCTTTAATTTTTTTAGTATACTATTTTTAATTCTGTATAATATTACTTTTAGGATAGATCAATTGCAGTGTGGGATATGGTATCTCCATCTGAAATAAATCTTAGACGTGTTTTAGTGGGTCACCGAGCAGCTGTTAATGTTGTAGATTTTGATGAAAAATACATTGTGTCTGCATCAGGAGATCGTACTATTAAAGTATGGAGTACATGTACTTGCGAGTTTGTTCGGACATTAAATGGACATAAACGTGGAATAGCTTGTTTGCAATACAGAGATCGCTTGGTTGTGAGTGGTAGCTCAGACAACACTATCAGGTAAAAAAATTTTATGTTCTTGACACATTTACTTTATTTAAGTCCATAAAAATTTTCTTATTCATGTTTAATTGATGTTATGTGTTATATAATTTTTCATTTCTGGTTTTCAGCATTTGGTTATTTTATAAAAATCTGTGTTTTTAAAATCTAAACTTAATTTTGAGGTAATACTCAAAATCCAGGGTAAAATTTTGTGGAAGTGTTTTTCTTTTTTCACTATTTTTATGGTTTTTCTGTTCCTTAGTATTTTTATTATTTATCCTAAATTTTTAAACTAATGTGTCCAAGGTGTTTAGAAATAGTTTTTGGAAGGCTTTCTGAATTCAGTGAAAAAAAAAATTAGTTTCACTTTCATTCATGAATCCTTACTTCATATTTTTCTGCCTCTAAGCAAAGTAGATCCCTTCGTCAGAAGTATCTTAATGATAATATATATGATTTTCGATTTTGAAAAAGATGCTGAAATTTGAATATGAAGTAGAATAAAAATACTATTTCTTAGAGAAAAAGTTTGAACTTTTTAATAAATTACTAAAATTTAACTTTTAAAAAAGTTGTTCAAAACTATTCATTGCTGATTATGTTTTGAAGCATTTTATTTGAGTATGCTCAATTCCTTTTGTCTCCCCCCCCCCTTTTTTTTTTCAATTTTAAAGTTTTTGTGAAAATGATTCGATTATTTTGGAAAACTGTTGTTACCCGTTTTATTTGAATTTTTCTGCTTTTTAATTTTTAAATAATTTGTGAAAGAAAATTGTCTGTCTAAACATTTATATCAGTCAGACATTTTTACCTAATTCTAACCTTTATTTAATATAATAGTAAATCTTATTATATAACATAAAAACTAAGTTGAGTCATTAATTCATCTGTTCATATGGACCGTGGTGGCCTGGTGGTAAGGTCTCGGCTTTGGAACCGGAGGGTTTCAGGCTCGAGATCCGATTCCACCGAAGAACCGTCGTGCACGCGGGGCTGGTGGACGCTCTATCCGTTGGGGTCAAACGTCCACCCGAAGTTTAGAGAGGGGGTGCCAGCTCAGGTGTCGTCCTCGTTATCTGACTGCGTTTCAAAATCACGTGGTCCGTTCCAAAATAGGCCTAATGTTGCTTTAAAACCGAACGTCAATATAACTAAACCAAATTAAACTCATCTGTTCATATAATAATGTATTTGGTGGAAGTTACTGAAGTAATAAAGTTAAAACAAATTGTCAAAATGAAATGTCATTGCATGAAATGAAATTCCATTGAATGAAACTGCATATAATTAAATGCAAAAAATGAAAATTATACTGTTGTTCATATTGAAGTGTATGTATTGTGTTGAATAAAATTTTTGAATGACATTCATACAGGAATTATCAGATCATTAAATACTTCTCACTTTCAAGTATTTTTGTAAAAAATAGAGATATTAGAGCATTTTTTATAAAAGTTTTAACCCTTCAATAAAATTATACTTTCAATTATCCAAATTGAATTCAATTTTGAATATATGTTTGTAACTCATTATCCTCTTAAAGCATTATCCTCTTTGTGCTTAAAGCATTATCCTCTTTGTACTCATTATCCTCTTAAGAAAGGGGGGTTTGAAATCATTTCCATATTATCCTTTAGAAACAATTGAAATGAAAAAATAGTTGAAATACGAAAGTTTCTTTTCCATATGTAGGAAAAGTTGATATATAAACTGAATACAGTAATTTTTATTCATTCAGTGTTTGGGGAAAACTTCTTGATACAATTTTATATTATTGGCTGTTAAAATATTTTATTTTTTAAATATACTTTATAATTGTTTTATTTCTAATTCAATGTCATTACAAAAATATCAAATTTTGATTAGTCACAGTATTTTTAGCAACATTTTAATAATTAAAAATATTATTTTTAAATTTTAGATTATGGGATATAGAATGTGGAGCATGTTTGCGGACCCTTGAAGGTCACGAGGAATTAGTCAGATGTATACGTTTTGACAATAAGCGGATTGTGAGCGGTGCTTATGATGGGTAAGAGATTGTTGCAGAATTTTGTAATTTGATGAATTCGTAGCGTTCCTGGGTCAGATTTCTATTGCTTTTCATGAAATTTACCTTTTAATGTCTTCCATTAAGTTAAATCAGTATTTTTACATTTGCAGGAAGATAAAGGTTTGGGATTTAGCTGCTGCTTTAGATCCAAGGGCACCAGCAGGAACTTTATGTTTGCGAACTTTAGTGGTAAGCCCATATTATGTCATTCGTTTTCTTATTAATATTTATTTAAAAATTAAATTTATTTGCAATTAATCTAGGCTAGAAAAAATTAGTGAGAAATTGAATGTATATTTATTAAAAGAAAAGAAAAAGATGGAAATGAGGTTTTTAAAAGTCATCAAAGCTCTAATGATCCTGCTTATATTGATAAATTCATTTGTTTTATCTTATGTGTTGTATCATATTGACTTATTTTAAAAATTGTCTTATTTCAAAAAGACAACTTTCGCTTAACCTTAAACTAAATTTATATATAAATATCTCTTTCATTGCCATAAAGGATAGCACTAATGAATTCGTAAGTAATTATTACAGTATTTATTATTTAGTCTGAAAGCTCATTATTGATTTTGTATTTTTATTCAACTCTTCAAACTTTGTACAAGTTGCATTCATAATGTTTTAAATGCATTTTGTGTTATTTACTTTTGGTTGAATTCATTCTTAAACGTTTTCTTATTTTATAGGAACATTCGGGTCGTGTCTTTAGACTTCAGTTTGATGAATTCCAAATTGTAAGCAGTTCTCATGATGATACTATACTAATTTGGGATTTTTTGAACTACAGTTCCTCTGACACACCAGCAACTTCTGTCAGATCTCCATCTCGTACTTACACATATGTCTCAAAGTGATTGGAATGTAGAAAATTAATTTATATTTACATTGAATTCAGAAAGTGTCAGGATTATCTGATTCAAAACCTGCCTTTTTATGCTGCTGGCGGTGTTAATGGAAAAGCCTTCTTGCTGAACATTTTACACTAGACATAGTGTTCAGAACTCACAATCATTTTGAAGTTGGACTGCTCATCTCATCAGTTGTGATTTATGTCATTCCTGTGACAATGTCCATTTTCATCTCATTGGCGCTTTGCAGTTGTATATAATTATCCACTGTCAAGGATCAGCTTGTTAGACTTACATTTTTATCTCATTCATTGATTGTGATTTTGCTCTCATGGGAAATTTTTCATTGTTCACTCCAGAAAACGAAATACTTTTAGCATTCCTGAATTTCAACTTTATGTAATTGTTGGCGTCATAGTTATTTTCTTGTTTGAATCTTATTTTTTCCATATATATATTGACTATTTAAAAAAGTTATTTGAAAAGTTAGAAACCTGTCTACTAAAAAATACATTTTCCATAAATTATCTGTTTTCTTGCAACGAATTAAAACGAACTTAGAAAAGACTAATTGCTCTTTTTCTGTCAAATATCTTCGACATTATTGTAATTGCCTTTAAGAAATTGCCTTATCTGTAGTATTGTGTTCATAAGGAACTGGCATATTTCAATAGAATTCACAAGTTTTGGCTTCGTGACTTCTTTTGGTCATGCTCCTGCGATAGCAATCATTTATGCTCAAATGCAGAGTTCTCTATTGCTCTCCAATTTTATTTTGCTTTAAAAGTATGATTGTGCAATTTCAAAAGATATATTCCATTTATAAAGCTGAAATCATTGTTATTTTATAAAAAATACCCCCCCCCCCCCTAATATATATTAAAATTTTCTTCTGAAACCTAAAAGTTTTAATGCCTGATGTCATTGACATCATTACCATTTTTCTCGGTTACTGTAGTTTTTATGATTCAGCGTTTTCTATTCTTGCATATATTTTTATTTTCTTATTTTCAGAATAAATTTACTTTAAATATTTTTGAATAGTAAATCTGTGGTTCTACTAACAATTGATAATTTTTAATGCAAATTTCAAGTTAGTGCAATTTACTTTTTCTCAGTCTCTTCATATTAAAATTCATCTTGTAAGTTTTTGTATGGTCTAATTGGCCCTGTATTATTTGTTACAGTATTTAAATATCCCTTGTTTCTTTCTGTATTCGTTAAATAAAAATCTTTTATTGCACCTGTCATGTGTGATGTTTTGGTTTTAAATGCTTTTAGGATTTTAAATTATGTAAAATTTTATTAATATCTGCAATGGAAATCTTTTACTGACTACTTGCAGTTGCTATATACTATAGAATTGCTTTGCTGATAAGATTACCATTTCGAATATCATCGAATAGTAATTTTTGTCTACATCAAATTTTAAGATTCTGATAAATTAGTTACAGATAGATAAATTTAAAATATTTTGTATTTTTACTAGCCACATATTGTTTATTTGCTACTATATATATATATATACACATACAGGGTGTTTCATAAATGATGGGAGTAACTTTAAGGGGTGATAGTACACATCAAGACGAGTAATAGTAAATAGGAAACCAAGTGTCCCAAACGTCTTCCGAAGGAGATAGGCGCCATCAAAGTTTAGGGCCCTAAATTTCAAATGATGATAAAACACGAAAAAATCGATCGATTCATTTGCGGTTTTCGCTAAAATCATTCTTTAAATTAGTATTTTCTTAAAAAAAAATTTTAAAGACAAAGTTTAAAAAATGCCGATAGAGGGCGCTCTAGTCTTTGGAGTACCGAACAACTAATTACCAGTATTTTTTTTAATTATTATTTTGTTAAATGTTTACTAAAGCTTAGACTTTAACTTAAATTTTGAGCGCAAAATTGAAACCATCGGGAGCGGTTAAGTGGCGCAAATTTAACCGCGTTCAGGGGGTTAAATTTTAAACGCTTGTATCTAATGAGCAAAATAATAAATGATGAAGCAAACTTTAATAGGTGATAGTAAGATACCAAAAACAAACAACATTCATCAAAGAAATCATAATCGTAATTTTAACCCGAAGATGATAGAGGGCGCTGAAAGAGATTGCGTTTTAAGAGACAAAAAAAGAAATCAAAAAACATTTACATTATAAAAAAAGTTTAATTATAAATGATTACAATAGCTCTTCGAAACACTGACCATTAGAGGCGATGCATGCGGTACAACGGCGAAGAAGGGATTCACGAACCCTCTTGAAACACGCCAGGAGTATCGCGCACCTCCCCTGCAGCGGCCGAAAGTCTGGCGACGAGTTCTTCTGCAGATTCGATAGGAGTCTCAGACACAAGACTCTTCAGGTGCCCCCACAAAAAGAAATCCAGGCATGAAAGATCGCGCTGGCCAAGGGACAGGACCACCTCGCCCAATCCATTGATTTGGAAAGGTTGCGTTTAGATAATTTTGCACCTCTGGCGCATAATGAGCTGGTGCTCCATCCTGCTGTAACCACATTACTCGCCGGATACGAGGGGGAACATCTGTCATCATTTCTGGCAGCAACTGTTGCAGAAAGGTAAGATTTTTTTCCATCCAGGCGTTCTGGCAGAAGATAAGGTCCAAGTAGATGGTCACCAATTATTCCTGCCCAAACATTTATGGAAAATCGTCGCTGATATGCATGTGGATTTACATCTGCCCATTGGTGGGAATTGTGGGGGTTAAATGTACCCTCACTTGTAAATGTACATTCATCTGTAAAAAGCACAGTTGCACCAAAATCGGGATTTAAGGTGTTCTGCAGATACCAGCGAGCAAAATCCATTCGACGAGGAAAATCCTTTTGAGTCAGTTCCTGGACTTGTTGGACATGAAAAGGATGCATACTTTCATCCTTTAGTACTCGCCATGTCGTGGAGGGTGATACTTCAATTTGACTAGCCACTGCTCGCGTGCTTGTATTTGGATGATCAGCCACCATATCCAGAATTTTTTCTTCCACAGCAACCGTTCTGTTAGACTTCGCACAGCTTGCATTTGAACGTGCACCAAAAAAGGATCTTGTCTCACTCAACTGTCTGTGCAAGTGCACAAATGTTTTATCATTGGGCAACCGCCTGTTGGGAAACTTTTCTCCGTACAATCGTCGCGCCTCTGCACTATTCCCATTTGCAGTTCCGTAGATGAAGTGCATATCAGCCTTTTCTTGATTAGTGAAGGGCAACATCTTTCGTTACGTTTCTACCGTGATTTATACTTGCACACTCGGGTCAGTGACTTTTATCTTAATAACAATTTGCATATGCGTTCTTCTTCTTCCCCATATCACAATTTCATGTTCTTCTTCCAGAAACTTGCAGCTATAACGCTTGCATGGATAAAATTTGAAGATGTTCTAACACGTTTGCGTTTGAATTCAAATCATGCATTTTCTAATAAAAGTTGATTGTTTTGGTGTTTTACTATCACCTATTAAAGTTTGCTTCATCATTTATTATTTTGCTCATTAGATACAAGCGTTTAAAATTTAACCCCCTGAGCGCGGTTAAATTTGCGCCACTTAACCGCTCCCGATGGTTTCAATTTTGCGCTCAAAATTTAAGTTAAAGTCTAAGCTTTAGTAAACATTTAACAAAATTTTAAAAAATACTGGTAAAAAGTAGTTCGGTACTCCAAAGTCTAGAGCGCCCTCTATCTGCATTTTTTAAACTTTGTCTTAAAAAAATTTTTTTTTTAAGAAAATACTAATTTAAAGAATGGTTTTAGAGAAAACCGCAAATGAATCGATCGATTTTTCCGGTTTTTATCATCATTTGAAATTTAGGGCCCTAAACTTTGATGGCACCTATCTCCTTCGGAAGACGTTTGGGACACTTGGTTTCCTATTTACTATTACTCGTCTTGATGTGTACTATCACCCCTTAAAGTTACTCCCATCATTTATGAAACACCCTGTATATATATATAGAGAGAGATATATAAGTAAGAAATATTTTGAAAACGAAACGAAATAGTTTCGGAATCGCAACTAGAAATTATTTCTTATTCACACTAAAACCAAAAATGGAACAGGAAAAACATCATAGTATTTAGAGAGCGCAAATGCAGCTACATCTAAAACACAGATGAATTGAGACAAAAGTAATAAAAGATCAAGTTAATAGGAAATTCAAATTAAACCAAATAAAAAAAGAATCAGGCCTGAAGACTTTTTCAAGGGTCACCCTCAGGCAGGGATTCAAAAAAAGGGATTTTTTCTGTGAAGGAATGCAGACTAAAAAGTCAAATAATGATTCCTCTTGACCCGAAAATCCCCTGAAATTAGGCCCAAGAGATATACCATTTTAACAGAAAGGAAAATACAAAACAATAAGAAGAATACATCCACTAATAAGCAAAAATATAATAACAATAAAACAAAAATGCAATATAATTACACGTAAACGAGTAATGGAAACAAAAGGGAAAGAACATACCAGCTGCAGACAAAGAAAATTTAAGCTATCGATTGTGATTCCCGCTTTTTTAACACCTCCAAGCATTAAAGGTAAAAAATAATTGCAGTGTCCCAGCGCCATCTATTGAGTGATCTAATATGCAAGGAAAGTTCTATTTTTATTTTAGGTAAAGGATTAATCCCAAATCATATTTTGGTTAACCAAAAAGTTGATATTACAGTAGTTTCTTGGAAATTATTAATTAAATTTTTAATGAGGTTATTTGATGCTTCAATATAGGAATTTTTATTATTGTAAATCCTTTTGATCCTGTTAAATTGTGAGAAAATTAGATTTTTGAAAATTTTAGAGTTTAGATTGGAATGGTAATTACAAAGTTTTGTTATTTTAAAGTTGAATTCATCCCTTTTATCGTAGATACCAACTATTGTTTTATCATTATCAATTTCGATTTTTAAATCCAGAAAGGTAGCCTCAAGTTGATTTTTATTTGTTTCTGTTAGAATTAAATCTTTTGGATAGCAATTAATAACAATATTAGTATTGTCTAAGTTTATCAAAAGTAGGTCATCAATATACCTCCACCCGTTTATTAAATTATACTTAATTATTTTTTTCTCATAGTAATGTAGGAAAATATTAGCTAAAGCACTTGAGAAAGCTGTTCCCATTGGAATGCCCTTTACTTCTTTATAAAAATTAATTCCATTAAAAACGTAATTTTCAGTAATATTAAAATTACATAACTCTAGCCAGTTATTTTTAGGAATAACATCTTCATTTAAATATTCTTCATATAAAAAAGTACAGACCTTTATTAATTTTTCATGAGGTAGATTGGTGTATAAATTTTCGAAATCATAAGTATTAATTTTATTAAGTTGTTATCTTTAAGAAAATTCAGTACTTCTTTGTTACTAAAAATTATAAAGTTGTCTTCATCTTTGATTTTGTCCAGGATAATTTTTAAGTATTTAAAGAAATGTTTTCCCGCATAGTAATTATAACTGCCAGTGCTACAAGTCACGAATCTGAATTTTAATGATTTTTATGAAATTTAACTGTTGGGAATAAATAAGGATAGTTTGGAGAGCAAGTCTTAATTTTGGCTTTTTTTTTTTTTTTTTTTTTTTGCCAAATCTAGCATTTTTTTATCGAATTCCTTTTTCCCGGTGTTCTTTAAAATATAAGTTGCGTTAGAATTATATTCATTAATTAAAAGTTCTTTATAATAATATTTACAAATTAAACAGAAATTATTTGCTGATTTGTCTATTACTGTAATAACAAATTTTTCTTTAAAATTTTTTATTTCGTTTTTTAATGTTTTGCTAAAATAAATCCCACGTTCTTTAGATCTGTCAATATCAGTATTCATTTTTATTTTAATTTCCTCTTAAATTCTCATTTTCCATTTCCTGAAATCTTCCGCAGGCCAATGGTATTTTCTAGATAATTTAGCAATAAAAATATCCAAATCTTTAAAAATAGAAATTAAAATTTTACTATGGTTTATTTTTTCTCTTAATCTAAATTTAGTTCCTCTTTCCATTAATTCTCTTAAAGAGTTGGATTCAATAATTTTTAATATATAAAGTTGTTAAAAATATTAGAAGAGATGAAATTCTATATTTATGGGTGAGTGGACCAGAGTAATGCATTTCCAAATTTCCATCTGTCTTCTATTATTGGTTTTTGTTTTATTGTTTTTGTTCTACTGGGTTTATTGTGGAAAGTAACTATTTTTTTACTATGCTAAATTGAAAGTAGACACCAATCTTTTCACCTGCCAGTATTTTGAAGAAATTGCATATATAACATATATTTTTGCATATATAACATATATATTTGAAATTTCTCGAACATTGTATTTGTAAGAAAAAATTGTTGTAGGTGATGACCTTTTTCTATAAAAGTTTTCTTGTCACTAACAAAAGAATTAGCATTTGTTTAAATAAAATCAAAATGTCTAGAAATGTTTAACTTCGTATAATATCTAGAAGATTTATACTTGGTGAATATGTGGTTTTATGGCGCAAAAACCATTTTTGATTATGCTGCGCCAAGCACATTGTCTAGATCAGACATATGATATGGTATACATAAATGTCAAATTAAAACATGTAAAAGCAAACGTAAAGGCATTTATAAGAAATTTTTCAATGTGATATGATTCTAAAACTGTAACTGTAAAATAGATTTAAAACTTCAAGTATCTAAAATGCATGGTATAATTATTTTAAACAACAGCGTAAAAATTTTGAAAAGATAGAAATAAACTTCTTTTACAATATAAACATTACTAAGCAAGAGTTCATCTTAAAATTGAACTAAATGTCAGTACTTTATTATTATTATTATTTATTTTTTGTCCTTGCATTCTGGTTTCATAGACTTCAATTTAAGAGCGGAATAAAATGCTAAATTAATGATTGTGCGACTTCTTCATGTCTGCAGATTAAAGTCATTAATTACGTTTTAGTTTAATGAATATATGGGATCATAAAAAAATTGATTTTGCCGTACCTGTAAAGTCAGGAAATAAATTATTTGTCAAGATGGATTCTGACAATGGGTTAATTGTTGCCGGCAATTGTACCATTTTTCAAAAAAATACGATTTGAAACTTTAAAATATGTATGACAGTTTGTATTCTGGGGTTTGTTATATTTCAATGAAAATAAATACTGGTATTCTGTCCGACTTTTTACTGTTTAGGAGGTCTTGTTACTTTGTAAATTTATTATCATTTAGAGTTTAAACAGATATTTTAGATGATATGTAGAACTAATCAGTAATATTTGTATCACTTTTGTACATTTTTTAAAAATTGTATTAGAAGGTTTGCTTCAATGAATTATGTTTGCAAAAGATAGAAGAGATACTGTCAGGCAGAATTTACGTGCTTTAGAGTAGGAAATGATTTTAGTGCTTTCAGTTTCTGCATTTCTTGTTGCCAGTCGAACAGGGTTTTAAATTAAATTCATGCGGCAGAGCGATAACTTTTGAACCATTGGCGCGATTCTGATAAAGCAGTGCATTTAAATCCAGAGAATGTTGGGATTTTTTGTTAAAGAAAATGTGAGCAATTATTTTTCATTTTTCATTGAAAATGTCGAAATACAGCATTTCTGAGTGTATACCGATCGTCAAAGCCTGCTATTCGAGCAATTACAACCCAACTGCGTTTCAACGGAAATTTGCGACCTAGCACAAGCTGAAGACAAAAGGTCCGTAATAAAAATAAAAAATGTGATTGAAAAGTTCGAGGAAAGGGTAGTGTCTGTGATGACAATGTTGGCAATGTCAGTTGTGGAGGAGGTATGAAACCCCCTGAGAATATCGCGAAAACTCGAATTGTGTTTCAAAATAGTCTAAAGGCATCGATCAAGCGAGCTGCACAACAGGTCGGAATCGACCGGAGGATTGTAATAAATTATTGCTCAAGGTCTGCACTTTCAGAAGCTGAAATATATTTAGTTATATTAACAACACATTTTTAAAGGAACACAAAAGGCCATTGTGGGACGAAACTCATAGATTTGAATTCTGGTCTGAATAGGGTTTAAGTACATGTCAAGTTTTCATTGGTTGCAAGGGTGTAAGTACATGTCAAGTTTCCATTGGTTGCATTTACAAATATACTATACAAATTTATATTATACCTACTGAGGTGACAAAAGTCATTGGATATCTCCTAATAACGCGCAGGACTACCTTTTGCCCGGTGAAGAGCAACAACTCGACATGGCATGTGCTCGACAAGTCGTTGGAAATCCCTTTCAGAAATATTGAGTCAAGCTGCAAGACTATAGACGTCCATAATTGCAAAAGTGTTGCCATTGAAGGATTTTGTGCTTGAACTGACCTCTCGATTATGTTCCATAAATGTTCAATAGGGTTCATGTCGGGCGATCTAGGTGGCCAAATCATTCGCTGGAATTGTCCAGAATGTTCTTCAAACCAATCGCGATCAGTTGTGACCCTATGATATATAGCATATTGTCATCCATAAAAATTCCATTGTTGTTTGGGTACATAAAGTCCATGAATGGTTGCAAGTGGACTCCAAGTGCTTGAACATAACCATTACCAATCAATGATCGATTCAGTTGGACCAGAGGACCCAGCTCATTCCTTGCAAAACCAGTTCATACCATTATGGAGCCATCACCAGCTACAACAGCGCCTTTTTCACAGCTTGGGTCCATTGTTTCGTAGGTCTGCGCCAACCCTGCCGTCAGCTCTTACCAAGTGAAATCGTGACTCATCTGACCAAGCCACGGTTTTCCAGTTGTCTTAAGATCCAACCTATATGGTCACGAGCCCAGGAGAGGTACTTCAGGTGATGTCACACTGTTAATAAAGGCACTCGAGTCGGTTTTCTTCTGCCATAGTCCATTAAAACCGAATTTCTTCGCACTGTCCTGACACGTTCGTCGTACGTCCCATATTGATTCCTGCGGTTATTTCACGCAGTATTGCTTGTCTGTTAACACTGACAATCCTATAACCCGTCACTGGTCTCGGTCATTAGGTGTAGGTGGTCGGCCACTACGTTGTCCATGGTGGGAAATTATGCCTGAAATTAGGCATTCTCGGCACACTTTTGCCACTGTGGATTTCGGAATATTTAATTCCCTAACGAGTTTCGAAATTGAATGTCCCATGCATCTAGCTCTAACTACCCTTCCGTGTTTAAAGTCTGTTAATTTCCCTCATGCGGCCGTAATAACGTCAGAAACCTTTTCACATGAATCACTTGGAACACAAATGAAAACAGTGCATAGCACTACGAATCTGTATAGTTGCATGCTGCAATCTCATGACTTTTGTCACTGCAGTGTATGTGAACAAATGTACTATACGTATTTCTTTCAATGTAATTGTATACAGCAGTAAATGTAAAGCAGTGAAGGTATTCTCGATTTGCCTTTATTGTATACTCCCACAATATGATGTGTTTTGTGATAAGATTCGTAACTTTGTGAAGAAAATCGAGTACGCATTTTAAATGTCATTCCGATGACCGAATGTCCAAAATTTGATATAGCTCTACCATTTTGGTACCAAAACTACATAACAAATTTCAGCTTCTTATGCTTTAGTTATATAAAATTAAAAAGCACACGAATTGTCAGACCGACAAGTAGTAAAACTGTTCATTGGTGAACCTACTATGAGTATATCCATACATCCATTTATAGAATTTTTAATTTTGAAAGCTGTGTCTCATTTGTTTTGCAGATATTAACATAGAAAGATGTCTAACTTTAAATATCTCGGGTACCAACGGTTAAGGTTTTACATCCACAAAATAAAAGTTTGGAACCACAAAAAATAGAAGAAATAATGTATCCTCAAAAAATAGTATTAATGGAAATTTGATCGCTAAGTAGTTCAAATCACAACGCTTTTATGTTTTATAATTTCATTCATTTATGTATGTTTATCGAAGTGCTGGGATCATTTCACTGCCGATTATTTAATAAACAATAATATAATTAGTAAATTGAATATCCATAAAAATGAAAAAGCCGTTTTTTATAAATTCACTTCGTTACTAACGATTGAAATCATCACTTTTCTGTGTGAACAATGTCGGTGGTTATAGTAGATAGGTTCCCATTTATTTGTATTTTTGAAATATGTACATTTTGTTGAATTTACATTTATTTGTAAATTTTCTTAGGTTTCTGTCAAAGTGTAGGCAATAATAGTGGTTAGGTCTACATTTATTGTTACTGATTTTCAATAGCTATTATAAATGATGCTACTTTGAATACAAGCTAACAATAAGTGTATCTTCGTAAATACTTTAAGCAGTATACCATTATGTATGCGTAAGTTCCTGCAGTTAAAAATTATTTAAAATTTTCTTTTCCCCATTATAGTGTGCTCTTTAAAAATCTGCTTTAAAAAACAAAATTTTCGTTTTTGCTTTCATTTTACATCAGTAAATGATCCTAAAAAATCAGATTGAAATAATGTAATTATGCTCGTTTTGCTCACTTTCTTTGAATAAAACGAAGTAACGTTTACTTGCTCACGTCAGTAAGTCATAAAATCAAATTACTTCCACACGTGCACGTGTTGAACGGATTTCACTCAACTACCCTTTTAAGATTCATAGCATCTAAAGACATTGAGTTTTAATTTTACTGCGGCTTTTTAAATTTATTATGTGCAAGAAAGTAGTCATTTGAAGTTCCTAAAATAAAAAAGTAATGGTGTAGTGACGGAGGATGGAAAGGGTATAAGAACTTTTGGAAGGAGAGGCACGTAAATAAAATATTAGAGAGCATTTTTCTCTTTTTAATGCAAAATAGATTGAGGAGAGAAAAAATACAGTACCCTGGGCACTATTTACCTTTGCTTTATGATTAATGATTATTAAGGTTCATGAATGAATGAAAGGATGAAAAAAATGATATTATGCCCCGGGTAGCAGCACTTCATTCTCACACCGCCATTATAAAAATGTCAGAATTTTCAAGTAAATTTTTATTCTGGATTGAATCGTTCCTTCCTCATTTTGCAATATGTCAGATGACTCGCAAGCAGGAGCATCAGTTATAGTGTTGAAAACTTTGAACGATATTAAAGGGGTTTAATGCTCTTTGATATATCCCCGAAAGAAATAATCCAGTTGAAAGAGATTCGATGAGAGCCATTTTAAGCAGTCGCCATAGCCAATAATTTGTGACTTGAATTTTTCAAATTAGGTACCTTTTCATGTTTACTGGATGGTGTGGAGAGACGCTGTTATTTTAAAAGCAAACCTTTTGTATTTGAAGCAATGACAGATTTTTAAAAAACCAAGTAATGTTGAAGATATATAGTTATCAATCTCCAGCTACCGTAGCCTATAACTAAAACATAAAAAAATGTTATCCTAATCACTGTGCTAAGTACTTACCGAAAGCAAAAGTTAATAGGAAATCTTTTCTGGTTCGCTTTTTGATATAATAGTATTGAAAACTGGGGCCAAACAAATATTGTATATTCTTAGCATTTATTCGCATAATTTTTTTTTTTTCCATATCTAATGTACAACTTCAAACAACCTTTTTTTTTTTTTTTTTTTTTCCATTACTGTACAACTTCAAACTTGACTATATTCTAGTATCTTGAATAGTTTCCGAAATTTACGCAGTAATACCTGAGTTTTGAACTAAAAGTCACTGTAAGCGGTTTCATGGAATAAGCCGTTTGCCATCTTGGCATATTTGTAATATTATAGTTGCTATTTTTATGGCTAACTATCGGCATTCAAAAGTCAAAATTGTGAAAGGACTTCACTAGACAAGGTGCGTAGTGAGAAATTACTGCAAAAATTAAGTACTTTTAAGCACCTTAGCCAAAAAAAAAAAAAAAAAAAAAAAAAAAAAAAAAAAAAGCACCTTTGTACATGTATGCATGCATAAACCTGCGTATTTTCTAAGCATGGGATATTTTCAGTTTCACAACAATGCAGTTTTTATTTTTTTTTAAATTTAATTGGTTATAAATGTACATTCATTAAATTTTAATATTTATTTCTGTATTTGCACAACGTTTTCTATTGCAAAATAAATAATACCTTTTTAGTTTTGATAAAAACAAAAAAAGGTCATAAAAATGATTAAAATTTTAATACTAAAAAATTAAGACAATTTTTATAAAATTAACAATGAAGAAATATGATCTTTTTTCGTTATTTCTTAAAATAACAATCAGTTTATTTAGATAGATACACCATTTCTGAAAATGTCATTGATGTAGAAGCATAGCGTGACCAACAGTTTATATTTGATTTTTATACATGCAACAAATGCATTTGATTTTTATACATGGATCTGCACACAGTAGCTTCTATTATGAGCGCTCCATGCACAGACCACTTTTTAAAAACGTACGCACCGTCATCAGCGATGGCATCGTTAAACAACCAAAATTACCACTATCTTTCCTCTAGGACATGAGAACCTGCATATTGAATCAGACAGCTTCTCATCCATGTACTCTTGATGCTTTCTCGTAGAGTATCCCAACGAAAATTGCATCGAAAAGGCAAAGTCTAGTAAATCGGGGAAGAAATTCTATATTCATATTCTGTATTCATATAGAATGCGGGAATGAAAATAAAATTGACATCTTAATTCTGATGATGCATTGAACCGAGTTTTTCGTTTTAATATAAATCATAACCCGTACTGATCGGATGAATCCATATTCATCCGAATTTAAACAACTGTCATATCCATTTGGCTATTTCTTTGGGTCCCAAATTTAAATTAATTCATCTCTTGTAGACAAAATATCGGATTCTTTTATCATTTTATTGCCGATTATGTCTGTTTATTAATTTCTTTAAGTGAATGATTTAAAAATCAAAAGCATCTGACTCGGATTTAAACTGAAAACCAGTGGGATTGGTCTAACCAAAACTTTTTGGCTTGATCTCTAATAAAGGTGTTATCCCCCCCCCCACCCGATTTAAAATTTTGTACCATGAGTAAGGCCGCGAATACCTTAAAATGTATTTGCGAACAATAGTTGTAAAATTTCGATCTTTGGCTTGAATTCAGCATTTTTACTGAATCCGTCATGTGATCTTTGGCAAATAATCTCTAGCATACAGTTGATACGCAAATATTCGAAAATCGAAGATATATTTCGGTAGCTTCTTTACTCTGGCTGATTGAAAACCAAAATTTGAAATGGAACTACAACTGCAGTCACATTATCAATTACCAAATTTAATTTTTTTTTAAGTAAGTGCTTTACCTGCATGCGAAAGACGATCGACAAACGACCAAATTTTTGACAATTTTTTTTCAAAATTGAATAAAAATTTACATTTTAAATACCAAACTTATGTACCAAATTTTATCTAACTCTTTAGGTTATGTAGTTATCGTGTTGACATATATTCGAACAGCCGGACAGACAGAATTTTGTTTAAAATTTGATAGAAATCTACAAATGTGGTGTAAAATCAATATAACAAATTTTATTCGTCAAACCCAAAGAATTTTTAAGTTATCGTGTTCAAAGGCAGACATAGTTCTAAAAATGTGCTTTTCGATTCAGGGAGGTCTGAATCGAAGAGGTTCGTCAAAATCTCGAGGTTAAGTTCGATTTTTTTTTCTTTTATATATATATAATTACGATTATGCTTGTATATTTCGTATATGAGAAAGTATAAAGTTCAAAGCTTAAGTTTATACATCACCAGAAAGAAGAAACGAAAGCGATTTTTGAGCCATTCTGTAAAAAGAAGTACAATGTTAATTTCAGATAACATTCAAAAATACAGAAATTAAAAAATATATATTCAGGTTAAAGTTTTCAAAGAAATTGCAAGCGAAAACAGTAAAAACTGCTTTAAATATTCATCAAAGTCTTCAAATACAATACTGAAATTTTGAAAATTTGAGTTGATAGAGCATAAAAGGGTTATAGATGCCCACAGCGCCAATTTTAGGGATAACGTTAGGGACAAAACTTTAATACGTTTTGCCAATTTTTAAAACTAGATACGACAAAGGGGCGGAAATATATCATGCTAAGGACGTCGTTTACCCTTGGTGGTAGAAGTTAAAAAAATGATATTATGGCCTGGGCGTAGATCTTTCCCTACACTGATATACGGCGAAACTTATCGCAATAATTCCATAATCAGCTACAAAATGAATTAACGCAACATTTCGCAATCTAATTTTATTTTTTTTTAAACGTACATACCAGGATTTTCGCAACGATGAAGTCAAGAGTAAAAACAAAGAAAATTTTGTCTCAGTTTATCTTTAGACTCAAGAACATTTTATCAAACGGATTAATTCGATTGTCGCGTGTGTGTAACCTGTGTGAAAGTTAATGACATTGTTTGATTTATTTGATAATAATTGTAAAAAAATAAATGAAGACAAATTAAAAGAAAAGAATGTCTTTCCATGGGATAGTATTAAAATCGAATGATTAAAGAAATAATAAGACAAAGAAATATATACCAGAAACGAGGGGGGAGAAAGAGAAAGATTTTCAGTTGGCTGAATAGTCGCGTGCATCGAGAGACGTAAACACAATTAAAACTTTTTTTATTTAACTTGTCTTGTTTTATAACGTATTATGCGTACATGCTGAATTTGCGTGCCGTCCACGATAATTACTTTTGTGGTCCATGAATCAAATAATGTAAAAGTAATAAAACCAAAATAGTGTTTAAAAAAATCTTTCTAAAAATTCCAGTTTTTAATTGTGGCATAATTATGAAATATTCTTCATAAAATAGTAATGTATTAAATATTCGCAGAAGGAATGTTATACTTTGAAACTGAAATGCAGAAATTAATATTAAATCTTAAATTTTCATAGATTTTTCTGGATGAATACCCAATAGGTACTTTATTATAAATAAAGGCAAATCGAAGGCCATAATTTCCATATAAGGATTAAATTCAGTGGAATTGCTGGGTCCAAATTTTATAATTTTTTCTATATTACATTTAAAAGGACGAAAAAATCTTGCTTAGAAAATTATTTCCAGAGATGGAAGATAAAATCATTAAAAAAACTGTTTGTTATGAAACCATGTTATGAAATTAAATAAATCTATAAGCAAGATTTAAAAAATTTCAACATTCAAAATGAGTCAGTTTTAAAAATAATCACTTCGAACAAGATTTCCTCTAAAGAAAGATTATGGTAAACATTAATTAACTGTCAGGTTTCAGGCTGAAAACATTAATTTTTTTATAGAAGAGTGAATAAAAAATTTCTTGCGTTCTTGTTTACAAATTGTTACTTAGAATTAGTGGCGTTGATTTGCACTGGTGTCTAAAAGCTAAGCATAATCGGTAATTATGTGAATAAAAGCGGAAGTCAAAATGGTGGGAAATGCGATGTGTGAATGTCGCTTTTTTTATCCAAAGAAATGGTTTGAAAGAAAACTGAGCTTAAGACTTGTTCACACTTTAATGAAAAACAAAAGAAATAAAAAAATGACACTGCAGTTTAATAAAGTCTGCGATCACCTCTGACAGCCAGGCACACTGCATAATGATTCTCCAAGCTTGCTATGACGTTCTAGATAATCTGTTGGCTTACAGAGTTCCAAACCTCTTTTCAGTTCTAAAACAAACTTGGAGGCTCCGGAATCGATTGGATTCAGATCAGACGAACGAGCAGACCACGGTATGCGTAAGATATTTTTCGTTTCAAAAAGACGTTGATCAGGCTCGACTCTGGCGCGTGGAGCCTGATCGATGATAACATCCTCGGTGACAAGGCGCGTTATCATCCATAAATATGAAGTCAAGATCAAACCTTGAAATAGGCGAATTTAATACTCAAGAACATCTCTACAGTTTTTAGCAGTCATTGATCCCGTTTCAAAGATATGAAGATCTGTTTGGCTGTCCAGCATGATGCCTACCTACACCATGATTCCTCTTAACAGAAAACGACGGCTTTTCGAGATGTTTCCCAGGTAAAGACGAGTTTAATGTTCTTGCCATTTCGTTAGACGATAAAACTCAGCATTCGGATTAAAGCGAAATTCTTCACTGAATATCACATTAGCCCAAACTCCAGTATTCAAGTTCCAAACTTCAGTTTAAGTTAGCGCGTTTATGCATAAATGTAAAGAGAATACAAACTGCGAGTTCGTCAACATGACTAAGTCTCTTGTAAATAGTTGGGCAGGAAACTCATACTTATGTGACGACAGTCAGTGCTGAATACGGTTCTCTGACATTAAGCAATTATTACCAGACATCGATCTTGCCGAACGATTGTGACTCTTAACCTGGTACTGGACAGTTAATATTTCCAGCACTTTGAAATCTTTGCCGGTCTTGAGATCACACACTGAGAAACATTCAGAATTCGAGCGATTTCGGTTTGTGATTCGTCCGGATTCAAGCATTCGAAAGAATCTTCCTTTCCCAAACATGTTCAGTTGTCGTCCTTGTGTCATCATTCGTTCTGTTCAATCATTAACAACCTTCCTCCAAACATGAATTGTAGAAGACGTGTCTGAACTTCTTATTCCGTGTAAATCGGTTTATCCGCGTTCCGACATACCCAGATGTTTTGCTCATGAAGACGTCCTCTGAAATATTTTCACCTTCAACAGATGATTCTCAGCAAGTTATTTAAAAAAATTCACCAATATTTACTCACATTTTTTGGCATATTTACAAATTATGTTTAACTTTTGAACACAAACGTAATTGAAGGTCAGGGCTTCTCATCCGATGGACTAGCTGGGCTGCAGCCCAAAGATGCAATTGATTAAAGGACGTCATAAAATATACTATACTGATTTTATTTTAATTCTGAATCAAAAAAAATTATTTGATTATAATAATAAATTATTTAACAATAAAAATGTGATTAGGGCTTGTAACTAGATAGCCATCTATTTTGTAATGTTGCATAAATATATATATCAGTTCAAAAGTGGACTTGCAAAACTCCGTTTTGTAAAAGAACCAATTTAAAAAATTGTAAGGCATCAATCAGCGAATACGTGAGTTTTCATTTTTCCTCTATTATTTTATTAGGTAGGTATTTTCTTTAGATCACAAGCCGTGCATTTTCTAATTACAATTTTGGTGGGGTAACAAATTACGCTAGCTCAGGACGTTAAATTTGTAGAGATCCTTATTAAAAAAACAGTTCATTCAAAATGGACCTTCATTTCAAAAGTCATCAATCAAAAGCCATGGATCAAAGTCAAATTTTGATTAAATCCAAGGATATTTTATTGATTTCGGAATCGTAATTTAAAATTAAAAATTCCTTCCAATGTAGACATGGCAAATATAGCTTGCTATAACGGAATGTAGCAAATGAAACACTCTATAATGGAAATGCTAAATTTTCTTCACATATATTTTACAAACTACAGAGCTATGTAATAACAGTTCAAGAAATGCGACTGGCAAAATTATTCTTCTAAAAAAGAACGAAGAGTACTTCGGGAAAATAAAATGTCAATCCACTATTCCTTTTATAACTTCGGGAAATACATAACCAGAAGAAAAAAATATTTACAGCAAGCAACTAAGTTAATATTCCAGATTAAAAACAAAATAAAGAATTAAATTTTCCTGCTGCAACTACATTTCATTTTCTGTTTATAATAA
Organism: Argiope bruennichi; assembly: GCF_947563725.1. Classification (NCBI taxonomy): domain Eukaryota; kingdom Metazoa; phylum Arthropoda; class Arachnida; order Araneae; family Araneidae; genus Argiope; species Argiope bruennichi. The sequence goes on along the minus strand of NC_079163.1, from coordinate 115,318,339 downwards.
ATTTTCAATGATACAATGACGGGGGGGGGGGGAGTTCAGGAATTTCAAAAAAAATTACTTTAGATTTTTAATATTTAGACGCTTTCCTTTCAGAAACCGTTTTTATTTGGGTTTTTTCAATATGTTTTAGGGAAATGCAGCCTTTTCTTTCTTTTTCCTTTTATGTTTGTATGATTAGCGATTTAAACGGGAAATCATGTCTCAGCGGCCGGAACTTGGATCAAGTTTCGTTTTCACGTGTTTTATTTGACGTATTCAACCACAAACGTAGCGTAGCGCCTTTTTTCATTTTATGAGTTGGTTAATATTTTCGTTTCCTCTTGAAATTTTATTTCGTACCGGAATAGAAACATAGCGGTTTCTTTTCGAATCACGTTCGCTTTCATACAAGAGTAAAGTGCATTTGCTAATTCGTTTTATTTTGAAATATTTTGCGTTTAAATTAATAGGTTTGCTTATTAATCAATTTTTACATCCCTAATTTGTATTGCGACAGCAAATTCAAAAAAAGGCAGATCTAAAAAAACGTTTCATAGAAATAGATATAATAAATCTGTATTCATGTCCAGTGGTATGAAAACGAAAGGCATTAAAATTATTTTTAAAAAAATACCTTTGTGAAAGCCAAATCAGTATTAGCCTTCCAAAAGATTTTAAATCTGCTAGAAATAGAAACAGAAATCGCACTGTTGTAATAATGCATACATGGGGAAAACGCTTTGGAATTTCATAACTCAGAAAGAGACATTTAAAATGTTCGGTCATGTCATTCGGTTCAAAAGAGAATTAAATTAATTTTGGATGACTTAAATATAAGATCAATACATTAAATGTACAATAATTTCGACTAAAGAAGAATTGTCGCATGAAAGAGGGTGCCATTGCAAAGAAAAATAATAGTAAATAAAATTTATAAGGAGAAAAATTAGTCTTGAAGGATATAGACGAACGCACGGAAACGAACCAGTATTTTTAGAACGATGGAATTAAGAAAAATGATAATATAAAAAATGCTAAGCCTTTAAATTTTTAAATGCATTTTTCCAGCTCTCATTTCCGTTAATATTTTACCATGAAACTTTTAAGAATGAAAATGTAATGCATAATTTTTTTAATGAAATTCGGTATCAAGATTTTTAAAATCGCGTTTTGAATGGCTTAGACTCCCAAATTTGCTTTCAGTCTAATGAAATAAAATTTATAGGGATTTCGATGCTGCAAAATTAAAAAATAAATTCATTTTATTTATAAATAAATCCAATATTTGAAAACTAAATACGGTTAAGTATTATTTATTAGTTAAAATCCAAGTTAATAAGTTATTAGTTTTATTTATGAACTCTTAAGCGCTTATATCAATCTGGAAATGATTTGCTTTATACGATTTTCTAGACATAAATAAACTATTTTGTCCGATATTTTTTTAATGTCTTTCTACAAATATATTTACAAAAATAAATAACACTTGACCTCACACTATAAAAAGCATTTTGTCTTTTTAGTGTGTGTGTGTAATATAATTTTGGCAGATGCGTGGCATCTGATTCTCGAAAAAGTAGAAAAAAAATGAAGAACTGCAAATGATTAAAAAATTAAACTAATTATTCACATGTATGAGATCCAACCCAAATGCTATACACCTGAATTTTAAAAAGGGAATATAATCTTCAAAATGAAGTTAAATAATTTCAAACCTCTAAGGAATTTTTTGAACACCTAAGAATTAAATTTTGAAGGGAAAGAAAAAATAATAATAATAAAAAATCTTAACCGAGTTTTGTTAAGCTGGAAAATCCCCATAAATAAACACTATTTATTTATGAGAATGGAAATGAAAGGTATCTATTTTGAAGATAATTTTATGCCCAAAATAAAATTGCAGAACATTATAAACAATTATACAAGATAAAATAACGGGGTTTTTCTCCCCTTGCTAAAAACCATATATAGTGGAGGTGTTTCCTTAAAGTTGCCATCTCAGGTTCGTTCTTATCATCTGATCACAACATAAGATCAGACCAAAAATAGTATTTGTGTAATTTCAAAACGGGACGCCAACTTACCATCGAACATGACAACTTTTCTTTCTTCCTGAGGATATTAATATCATTCTGCATGTTTTTGTGTATATGAAAGAGGAAATTGCTTTTTAAAAAAATTATTATGAGGTTTGTGTGATGCCTTTCTGCTTTTGGTGCTCATTCCCACCCCAGGCAGGATTATTAAATATCCAAAGTAGGGAATTGCATATTGACCCCGAGAATTTTTTGTGTTGTTTTCAGGGAAACCTAATTTTGTGCTTTCATTTCATTTATAAGATTTATGTACTTCAACTTATTTTGAATAAGTTGCATCGTTTAAATTTTAGACCATTATTCTTAGAATTTCTTTCTTCATGTTTTCACAAGTCGAAACAGCTCTGACAAACATTATATTATAGTGTTTATATCCTGTTAAAAAGTCTTGCAATTGTTTTAATGTTACGTTTAAAATACCTTTTAAATTGAATTTCTTTTTAGTTACGAAACATTGAACCTAACTCTCTTGAAGCTAGTCTGCAATTAAATGTTTTATTATTTAAGTTTGTCATAATATCCGATATTTAAGAACTACTTATATAGAGAGATCAAGTTTAAATCTATAAAGATAATGAAATAATAGAAGTTCTGAAGGAGAAAGAGAATCCCCAAATCTTGCACCACTGCGTAAAGACAATTCCAAACTTTTTCAGCCACTCAGTTTGGCAAATTCTTTTTTTTTTTCTTCTTTTTTTTTTTTTTTTATTAGAGATTTGCATTTTGAAATCGTTCTCCGTAATTCTCTTTCGGCTTTTGCATAAAAAAAAGTTACAAAATATACATGTAAATGCGTTTTTTCTACTCATGCCGGTTATTTGAATTAACAGAATAGAATAATGAGAATAGAATAATGAATTAAATAATGAGATTTCCAAGTGAAACGCTAATAAATTTTTTCATGGTTTGAAAGAAAATAGGATACATTTCTGTTGTCTAAAGAATGCACTAATGAAGTAAACTGTGCCACAGTTCTGTTTCACCTACAAAAGATACCATGGATTTTATGGCTTGACCAGTAAAGTACCCAATTGTTAGAAGCCTCATTTCCTTTATTTAAGAGACAAGAATGATGCAGCATTCATTCCATACAGTTTGGAGTTCTGTGATACTTTTACAGCTTTCCTTCTGAGGAAAAACTTCAAAAGGAAAGGACATTAAATGGAAATTATCTGGAATTTATTAACACCACTCATTTCCGAATTGAAGCGCACGTTGAAGATTAAAATGAATGATTTAGTTTAATCATGTGCCTTAATTTAATTTATTGTATTGATTTAAATTCATGTTGCAAAAATGTTAATTTAACATGCTAGTTATCTTGAGTTTTATGGCACAAGAGCCAGATCTGGCTATGCTGCGCAAACAAACGTATTAAAAAGTTATCTAAATACAAAAATTTATATCATTCATTAAGTCCTTCAGGCACGATTTAGTCATGAAATATTGTTTATGAAATAACCATTTAATTTTTATTTAAAAACTATATTTCATTTTGTAATTCATAACCCCTGATAATTAAAAATATATTATTGACTTGAACAGAATTGAAATTCATTGTGAAATATAAAAAACAGCACTTTTTAATTTTCTTCTGTTCTGAAATGCAAGATTCTGGTTCTTCATAATCGTTCTTGAATTCATCTTGAATTTCAGAATTCATTCGGTTAAGTTTTGTTTATGCAATTTGTGTTTTAATTACATTACTAATAAAAACATTAAAAAAAGTAATAATAGTTATTTTAAATAGAAGAGGTAAGAAGAGCAATAACAAATATTGTTATATACTTTTTAGCATTATATAACAGAGCATTACAATATATCTAAAGCAAATTTTAGCCCGTGTTTAAAATATAGAAATTGATTTAACTGTATATGAATTATTTTAAAACACTCCCTTCAATTATTTCCCAGTTATCCCTTTATTTAAAAAAAAAATCCCAGAAAGAATACATCATGCAGAATGATTCATTGTTTCAATTTTCCTAACTACAAAAAAAAAACTTAATATTCATAAATAACTTATATTAATTAAAAAATTTCATGAATTTGCTTGCTACTAATTATATGTGCAATTTTATAAAAATTAGCATGTATTCTACGAAAGCTTCTAGTTTATTAAACCGTTAATTTGAAAATATTTTATACGGAAACCATTCAAATTGAAAAATGTTAAAGCTGCCACAATTCCCGAACTTTTTTTAAATTATTGTTGTTATTATTATTGCAATTTTGGCTACAAAACAAAGTTTAACGGAGAAGAGATGCCTTCTTCCTTTTCGGAAAATTCAAAAACAGGAAAGAGATAAAAACTACTGTTTTATGATAACCAATTTCGAAGAGCTTTCAGCATTTTTTGATTAATGACTCTTCGATTAATAACTTTTCGTAGATCCTTTCTTCAGATATATCTGTGAATGAAACGATAAAATCAATGCAATATTAGTAGAAATTGTAGTTAAAGACAGTATAGTGATAATTGTCGATTTATTTTTGATTATATAAATTTAATGGGTGCAAGATGTTGGCTTAAAAATTTTGATTGTGCATACGAGATTAGGCTCCTTGTACACCAATAGCGCCAAATTAAGGCTTAACAGCAGTACAATATGAGAATCCAAGTGTCAGATTGTTTTCTGCAAATGAGATATTAGTTTGATTTTTCATGTACTGGACTTCTTTGTTATCTTGGGTAAAACTTCGAAAATGCGGAAAAGGGACGATCTTCTTTGTCACAGACAAATGAATACTTGACATAAGTATTCATGTGCCGGTGAAAAAGTATGTATTCTGAGTGCCTTTTAAGTCCGCACTCAGAATACTTGACATAATTTGGGAAGACAGTAAGATTCTTTAGAAGGACCAAATTGAGCCATTTAGATTAAATTTCAATTAGAAAGATCCAATGAGAAAGACAATAATATCAATTAGAAAGACCAGATCATATATTTTAACTTAGTTTTATGACCATATGCATTTTTGAGCGTTCTGAAGGAAAATGAAATAATTCACAAATAAAATCGATAAAATTTTCGTGAGAGAACAAGAAAAATGGAGCTTCTCACAACAGTCTCTTTCCCTAGGAATTAAAAGCCTGTTAAAAGCACCGACGAGTGTAATAAATATTTCCTCAGTCTTTTTAACAATGAAATGAGTGGTATAGTCAAGATAGGAATCGAGTGATGTAAATGTTCCATTGTGTAAAAAAGAAAATATTAAATGAATGGCAAATGTCGATGTAACAAATATCCTAGGAATTCAAACAAAAACCCAATTTCCTCTTGCGAACTATGTAACAAATATTTATATAAAACAGATTCACTAATTATATAGCATATTTGGAATAAAAGCTTCACTTTGAAAGGGGGCTATTATTGGTATTGAAATCCCTACAGATAAAAAAAAATAATGGATATAATGTTTTATGTGCTATTTACCATTTTCTGCAAACAGGTGAAAGAATATCAATCAAAATATCATATATGTGTGTTAATCATGTATGCTGTACCCAGGATTAGAGAATTAGGGTTTATGAGTCTCCAAAATACATAACTGCAAAATATACGGGGAAAAAAATCCTAATGTAGTGTATTCACTCAAAGTCAATGGTCAAAGTCAATCAAGTTTCATATCCGAGCCACTTCAAAAGTAGTTTGAGGTAAAGCTCATAGTATGAACCATAATTACTACCCATGTTAAGAAGATTCATTTTATGCAATCTCCAATAACATGGCATTTTAAGCAACTTTTATGAGCAATAAGATTTCATCTGATATTGGTACATATATGAAATTATTACTTAAGGAACATTTTACAGATCATAAAATTATTATTGGACACTTTTGCATTTTGTTGCCATCAAACCTATCGCAAAAGCACCATTTATCAGTGACGGACTGGCCAGGTTCTTCGGCCGCAATTTCCCCCTTACAATATAAGACAATATGGGCCCTCAGTATGGTGTGAGAAAGAAAGAATGTGAAAGGGAAGAACATACTTTAGCAGAAAACTGCGAGATTTTCCTTTTCCTTTAGAAAATAAGCAAGCAAACTAGCAAGAAATTACCTTTTGCCACAAAACACATAACCTCTTCTGTGCAAGGCTTGGTCACAATGAACTCTTAGATTTTTTATGATTGTCGGTGTCTTGCAGCGAGACGGAAGAGATGCTACTTCTCTTTGCTTTAAAGGTATGAAACTAAACGATATGCTTTTTTTTTTTTTTAAATTTTAAGCCGCATTTTATTATCATAAAACTGATACTCAATCTAACTAGCATTCCTAAAGTTAAAAAAAAAAAAAAAAAGGCTTCCTTGGATCACTAAAATTCTAACAAAAGAGCAGAAGAAATATAATTTGATAGTCAAAGTAACATTTGGGGAAACGAACTACACACATCTTTCTTAGATTTATGTATTTGCTCTTGGTTATTGTGTTTTCTAGTGAAAAAGGGCCTTAATTTTATTGAGCAGATTTCTAAATATTCTTGCTTGGCAAACACAGTTGGAGGAAAATGTGGTATTCCTCTTTTTAATGAGCAGAGAACAAGATACTTATCTTGCAAGAAAATTTTTTTTTGAAGAGATGAGCTAAATTTCTGTTCCTCTACTTTTACTTTGTTTCTGTTGTATTAAACACTAGCCATCTTCAGCAGTCAGCTGAGTCGCACATCTTATTATTTGTATTAATTTAATCATATCAATTAACTTTAAATCGATAACTTAGTGTAACTAAGTTCAAAGAATTATTACAAAAGACCAAGAAATAAATTAGCTAAACACATGCAATGAAAAAAGCTTACAAAAAGGCATTGGTGTGGTATTTGAACTAAATTTTTTACGCAGAAAAAAACGTGTTAAAAATAATGATATTCAAAGACGATTTTTTTTTCTTTTGATGATATATAAAGAGAATTTAAATTTCCATTATATAACTTATTCAAAAAAGTTAATATTATCTCAAATACCAATAAAGATTAACCGTTTTACATGACATACCTTTATACCACAGATTCTCAATCACGTCCCCTTTGGTCGAAGGAACTTTCCATAGGGGCAGCAGTGGGTTCAGAGGCAAAAATATTTTAATATTTTGTATATGATTAAACATTATGGACGAGAAGGCATTTAAATGCTTTTCTTGGAAAGGGAAATTGTTTCAGAAAAGAATAGGAACATCTGCGTTCCACCTAGAACTACCAAATTTGGTAGAAACGGAAAGTGAAAATGTGCACCTTAGAATTATTTTTGAAATTTTAATTAAATAATAAATTAAATGAAATTTACATTTTCCCCTCATAACTGTCTAATATATTGCACAAAAATAAATTTTACATCATCTTAAGATTTGAAAAAATATTTTTTTTTCAATCAAATCATTTTAATCGATGTACAATTTTTTTTTGTCATTTTTAATCAATTTAAAAAACATTTTTAATTTATTTTACAACAATATAAATTCCATCCGGGATTTTTTTTTACCATTTCTATGATGATGGTGTGAAAATTTGTCTCATTTTCCTATAATGAGTAAGGTTTCAGTTTAAGAAAGTTTTTAAAAACTTTATTGAAACTTTCTTATACTAACAATTAAGTTAAACTTTAAAAGTATGCAATGACGGAAAATTTTTACAGTGCACCCATTTTTAAATAGTTTCTACAAAGAAGTTTTTGTATTACAGTTTAATCATTTTCTTTTGAAATTAAAGCTGAAATTTTAGGGAAGGAAGATAGAAAATTAGGATAACATATAGCACAATAAACAAAACTATGTAAATCTTCTGAAACAGTACACGTTACATGTCTATGAAAATTTGTAGTTTTAAAATAATTTGCTGAGGAAATCATTATGAGAAAGTACATAAGAAAATTTAAGCAATCATCAATCCCGGCCAACAGCTGGCAGTCAAATGAAGCTAGTAATAAACGAATAACTAAAAAAGATTATCTTGATGCTAGGGGAAAGGCAAATTAAAAGCATGATTATAAACTTGATCTATCGAAATAACATAACTAACCTACGTAAAAAAGTCAATTTATTTCAAAAAACGGAGGGAAAAAAAATCGGATTAAAAAATTCTAGAGAATCGATGAAAATGAACTGCATTTTATTACAACAAAAGGTTTTATATCATAAGAATATATCATAAAAAATTAATTTGATTTTCATCACGATATTGCATTGCATTCTTATAAATTAAACTTAAATATTTTTTAAAGATTGTCAAAATTAAAAACAAAACAGTATCGCAACAAAGCTGGTACCATTTGCAATATGAGAACTTAATAAATCCTAGTTACGTTAGCGGTAAAAGTTTAGTTTAGTGTACCCCTTGCTCCAATATGCAAGGATGCCAAGTCGCCAATAAAGATGGCAGACAAAATAAACACTTCTGCGAAATAGTTACGGTTACCACTTTCTGCATTAAAATTATGATCTTTACTGCTAAGTACTAAAATTTTTATTTGAGATTTATTTAATCTGTATCTGAGATTTTTATTTTAATTTTTTGATAACCTTTGGGATCAGTATCGCTGCTTATCTTAACAATTTTGAAATAAAGAAGTTTTTCAAACCGGCTGCGCCTGTCTGTTGTGTAAAGAGCAAAATTTAGAGCATGCGATGCCTTTCGGCATCTCAAGAAGGAACCAGGCAGAATTTTTTAACTTGGGGAAAAAAAAAAAAAAAAAAAAAAAAAAACATCCTACGGCTTAGCTAGCAGCGAGAACTTAGTAGCTTCGCTAGCTCTTTGAACATAAGGATTGTGTGGATAAGAGAAAAAGTACATACAAACATCCTTTCCTAACTTCATCAACTCTTTATATATTCCACAAACCCTTCATCCATTCTGCAGGTTCAAAGTACTTCCTGCCCTCCCATTCATCAGACATCCATTCTTGTACAATTACTGATATAACAAATTATCAAGGGAACCATCAGAGCACAAAAAGTATTACGAGAACTGCAAGGAATTCCATTGCAGACGTTTTCTTAAAAGTAAGAATTCAGACGATTTTTTAAAGCGCATACCGACAGTTATAAATTGCAAAAGAATAAATATTTTTTGTTCGTATTCACCTTAAAAATAAAATTGCAGAGTCTTATTAGTAGTAAAGAATCTTAATTATAATACAGAAGAGAATTAAAAAATTTTTATTATTATTTTTAATTTAACATTTTTCATAAAACAGTTGCAGTTCATGTACAACTCAACCATTGCAAAAAGTAATAAACAAAAGAGCATTAAGGTTGCTAGCAGATCGCTTCGTTGGGTTGCCACATTGCCGACAAACTCGGGGGGCAAACTAAACTACACTTCAATCACATTAGCTGTAAACATCATAGCGCTTGCACAGAGTATTAAAGATTTTAGCATCAAACAGGCTTCATAATAAAGCATATGACAACCTTTATGAATTTCATAAAGTCATCTGTACACTAATAGTCACTCACGTACACAATAAAAGACGAAAGATCATTATTTGATGAAAATTTGTAATCGTATATGGTGTTTTCAACTGAAAAAAAAATTAAATGATTTGGATGCAGAAATTATTAATTTAATTGTACTATTATCAAAAATAGCACATAATATATTTCTGAATTTTTGGATTATTAGTCTTAGATAGCAAGAAGTATTCTTTAAAAACATCGAAACTGGTAGATAGTCAGCACTTTAACAATTTGAATCTGTGTTACGCACATTAGCATGACAGCAAAAGTTCTCAGTCAAGTAGAATTTGATGCGAGTAAAACAAACTTGTGTTTAGTTTATATCTCCTTGTTTTAACATATTGCTCAGCACATGAATCACCTGCGATTCATACATACTATCTAATTAGATATTTTCTTTTCTTATACAATTAGAAGAGGACAAATAAGTAAGCATCTTATTAGATAGTGGTCTGCATCACAAGCATCAATCATGACAGCAAACTTGTTAAGTTTGGTTAAAAAAAAAAATCTCAAAATAATACAATTCAAAAATATTAGCATGCTATATACCCACCAAAAATTTTTGAATTCAATCAAATTTGTAATGATATTAGATATTTCTTACTTTAATAAATATGTTTACTGTTATCTATACTTATAATAAAGCTCAATGTGTGTGTGTGTGTTGGCGCTCTACAGGCCAGACCGTTTGACATACAGCTACCAAATTTGGTACATGTATACCTTGGAGGTTGGGAATGTGCACCTGGGGTTCCTTTTTTCGAATTTTTAATTAGAATTTTAATTAATTAAAAACTAACTTTCCCGCCAAAAAAATCTTCCATTTTCCCCACCGCCAACTTTTCCGCCAAAAAAATCTTCCATTTTCCCCACCGCCAATTTTCCCCACCGCCAAACGAGAAATGCTTCAGCATTTTTTTTGTCCCAACAGTCATGAGGCTAGGGTTAAAAATTTTCGGCGGATTATTTCAATCGATTCTGTTTATTTTCTTAATGTTTGATGCATTTAAAATGAAACATTGTTAATGAATCGATCTTTCAGATTCATTCTGAAGTACTTTTGAATTAAAATAAAACAGAATAAAGGAAATTAAAAATTTCTAATCCGCATAGCGTTACCCCAACTGGCGTAGAAAAAATCACGTATTTGCGTTACGTAACCGGCGAAGAAAATTCACGCATGCGCATTCTGTTCTGATTGTTGCCATGACAACCGTTATCAATGGATGATTTAAATTACTTTTGGGTTAGTTGCATGCTTTTGTAAGTAAATTGTATTTATGTTAGTTATATATATTTTTGTATATGCTTATAGTTTTAAGTACATCGTTTTTTAAGTAGTTTTTTTAAAACCTGTTTTCAACCGTTTATTTTAAACGATTCGTTTTATTTTCTTAGTGTTTGATGCATTTAAATTTAAACATTGTTAATTAATCTAAGAAAATTTTGTTGACCAACTCTTGAGATATTACATAAATTAAAAAAGATATTCTTTAGTGCCCATAAAGTTTAAACGCTGAGTGACTCTATTTTCAGTAATCAGATTATAAAAAAAATGCTTTGTTTCCGTAAAAAATATTATTATATTAATTGAAGATTAATTCTTTCCACTTTAATTTAAAGCATAAATTCTACGGGTGCTAACAGAAAATGAGAGAGATACATATTACGTTATGACTGAAGGCCTTTATAATATTATGAATGAATTATATGATAATCAAAATTTAAAGTTTTAAAATATTTTGATAAAGAAGCTATTAAAGTAAAAATTGCATAAAATATTTAATTATTAAAATTTTAACGAACATTAAGATTGGCGAACCGGCTGGTCGCCAAAGGCGGCTAGTTAATAATATATCTAATGTAATTTTTAATTTCAGAATAAATTATACTACTTCATCATTTTTTAATTATATATGTCATTTTACATTAATGCCTGGCAACACAATTTTCAGACCCAATGCATCACAGCTATTTATCATAAGAAATTTATCAAGAGTTGATTGGCTTCCTTCTATCTATATTAGTAACAGTCCTGGAGGCATGATTTGAGCATTTGTACAGAGTGCAATATTGTGGATTTACCTTGTTGCAGAGAGCACTGATAATATATATAATAATTAGTAAAATCCCATATCTCATAAAATATTTAGAAGTTAGGCCATTATTTATCCATTAAGAAAATTACTATTTTTCTTCATGGCATTTTGGGAATGATAATGACTATTTCAAAATTTTGGATAACTATGAGGAAAGTAACAATTTTAAGCAGCTAAGGATATAAATATAACATATGCATGTATATAAATATTTTCAAATAATTAAATTAGTAAATAAAAAAACATTAAAAATTAACCAAATCTATTTATGCAGGATATAATTCATATTGTTATCAGTTGGAAATTGAGTATTAACACCAAGACACTCTGATACAGACAATTTATTTTTGCTTTACCCTTTAAATATCAAAGGTGAAAATGTAGATTAGCAAGAGAGATGAATGGCTTTAAAGCTACTGAAATTATATCTAATAGTACTTTATGAAATTTTTTTTCCCAAATAATAGCTTCACAAATATTTACTTGCTTAAAGAAAATGTATTTCATAAGCTGCAAATCATAGTTAACACTGAAATATATTTTATATTTCCTCTGAAATTAATTTCGATTAAAATAAATATAATACACAAATCTAGATTTAAAAAACAAAAATTTACACTCCCAGATCACAAACACTAGTATTCACTCAAATAGTCATTTTATACAAGTTTCAGAGCATGGTTTTAATTATGATCATGAATGTAATCCAAATACTTTGAAAAAGAAACTAATGAATTTATAAAATAAATCAAAAGTAACAAACTAATTGTGCATATATTGAGTAAATAGAGATATTTCCAACCCATAAAAAAAATACTCCATGCAATTTTCATCCAGGTAACAATTAAAAAAAATCAGTATCAAAAATCTATAATTCTTTACACAAGTCAGATAAGTCAAAGAATAAAACTTGTTGAATCCAATGTAAATAAGACTAGCATTAAATGAGATTTATTAATCTGGAAAAGATTTAGATAACAGCTATCAAATGATTGAAAAGAATCTGAATTTTATTTTCAGTATCAATAAGCTTATAAAAAAATTCCTTCGTAACTTTTTAGATTTATTATATCTAAGCTAGAATATTAACATTTCCTTATCAGCTTACACTTGACAATGTAGGCTACCATGTTAACACATGATATCTAACATTTTATTACAAGAAACACAAACGATTAATAGAAAGAAACCCCCCAAAAATGAAATAAGGACATATATTAAGTACTGATTTTATATTTCATGATTTCTATAAGAATACAAGTCAAGCAGTCATGTTTAAGATGTTTTATCATAAAATTGTTTTGTGCACTTAATAGAAAGATTTAAGAAATTTAAATCCGATATTTTCAAAAGCAAGTCTAGTAATGATTATTTTATCATGGAGAAAGGGGGAGTTTCCCCAATATTAAAATTAATCTTATTTTTTTTTAACATATAAAATTCAATATCACATCCCTTTATTGGTAACACATAAGATGACGATATATGCAAACATTGTAGAATACCATTAAAGGTAATAGTTTTATAAGCATTTAAAAAATGAAATATTTTCTTAAATTTTTAATAGTCTTTTAATGTTATTTAAAATAAAACTTTAAACAACATCTATTAAGAAAACAGTGACTCAAAGATCAGTTATAAATAACTTTTATTAAATTAGAACTGCACAAACATCAAAATATTGGATTAAAAATATGCTAATCATTAAAAATATTTCACTTAAGATTGTTCCAGAACAATCTGAATCACTAACAAGTAATAATTTAATCATTACCCTTGAAGATTTACTTTGCTATTGATAAGATATCAAAAGCAGAAAGAATATTGTTCATATGGGAGGCATATGCAACTGATAACATAACAAAGTGCACTTTATCAAAGGTGAAGAAATTACCTCTTAGGCAATGAACAATTTTAAAAAATTCAATACTGAAAAATTTTTATGCAACATGAAAAATAGTTGGTTGTAAATACTGTTGACTCTTTATCAACTATTTAATACTATGTATAAAAAGTTAGAAAATCTGAAGTTAAACAAAAAAGTTTTCAAATCGGTAAAGGCACTTGCAGTGTAGAACTGCCTAAAAGCTATCAATGTTTCATTACTTTATATTTATACTGATTTAAATTATCAAACAAATTATATAAACAGTTAAATTATTAACAACAATATTAAATTCAGATTTTCTAGAAAGAATTTCCAGAAGTAGAAAAAGGCAGTTAATTTTATATTAGCGATATTAAGCATGTCTAAAACAAAACTATTTTGATAAACAACAAAACTCCATTTTTTTGTACATAAACTAAAAATTATATATTAAATATTTTAATATAAATTTTATTCAAAATATTAAGAATAAAAAATAAAACTTATGCTTAAAATCAATATTTTAGTAATGAAACATTGTTTAACTTTTAAATATAAAAACATTTCATATGATCATTAGATTAATTTCAGTATAAAAAGTTTTAATAAAGAAATTATCTTCAAAAAATTAAATATATAAAGCAACAACTCTTAAAATTTAAAGTTCATCAAAACTACAAAGCTTTTAAAGAAATATCCAGGTTCAAATACTCAATTACAAAAGTATCCTTTGACATAAAAGCAACATTTATATAATAATTTGAAGCATTTTTGTAATAACAGTTGACCAAAACATAAGTTTCATTTTCTACTCATCCTATACATTAAGCTCTTAAAAAATACACAATGCTTCAAAATTATTAGATAATTCTTGAAAAATTAAGACGACAGGCATTCTAATGTTTCTAACAATAAAACTTGCTTTTAGTGTAATACTTTTTAAAAAACAACAATCTGATAACTTCAAGTAAGTTGCAAAAAGTTCACTTTATAACAAATATAAAACTATTAAATATGTATTGCAAGCAGTATCTAAAAAACTTGTATTAAGGCAAAATGGCATTCTTGTAATGATAAAGATTTTAACTTCAAGCATATCAATGACAAACTTAATTTTATTTTCTCCTCACAAAGCTAATATTAACTTTTTAAGACTATACGGAGCAATGGTACAATAAATCAGTTTATATGAAAAAAACAAAGAGCAAATCCATCAAGCCTAAAAATAATACTTATAGTTCAACAAATAAAAAGTGAACATGTAAACTACAAAAACTTGAAAGATTACCAAATGTCAATCATCAGCATGCAATAACTTAACAGTATTCTTAATGTTATGAATAAAAAACAAAGTGGAAATTGTTCAGAATTGACATTGAAACTTGTGATAAATATATAATAATGAACAAAACACTTGGATTAAGAACTTAAAATTCAAGCAAGTTCTATTCAACAATATGTAAATAGTTCTATTAAAACTTCAAACATTACAAAAATTTTATTGTATGAATATAGACAAAATACTGAAGTTTATCATTACCAGCAACTTAGACATCATAACATTATGTATAAAAGCTTTTAACACCTAAAATTGAAAAACATAACATAAACCCACACATTTTCAGATCAGTAAGGCACTTATGGTACACATAAATTAAAGATTGTCAATCAAATGTATTAATGAGAACTTCATGACATATTATTTAATCTCACTGATTACATTATGATATACTTAACTCTTAATCACATGAAGTGGATCCCGCATCACATGTAGAGGAATCCCCACCAGAACATCCAGTATCAGTGGGAGCATCAGTACCACCAGAGCATGCATTATCATTACTTGAAGGAGTATTAGATGTATCGCAAGTAGCTGGGCTTGTACTGTCGGACGGAGGCTCAGCCGAATCATTATAAAAAGTAGGCTTCTCATCTATGGATAAATTATCTAAGCCTTTGAT